>NW_027633229.1:0-37500 GCF_053919585.1 Euprymna scolopes
TTTTCCCTTCCTTTCGAAAGGATGGTATCCCTACTACTCAACACAATATGATGGCCTATCGTTTTAAAGGTCAGTGCGAGGCTGACTATGTGGGACATACTACCGAGCGCTTGGAGGTTAGAATTTCCCAACATGTCCTCCTTCGATACGTAGGCACAAAAATGGGCAACATCCGATCGTGTACAAGATCCTAAATCGGCTATCAGTGAACATTTATTGCAGTGCATGAATGGATGAACTGGATGTGCGAAAACTTTTCGATGCGGTGTCTATTAATTTGCGCCAACCGTCTCTGTGTAAACAGAAGAAACATACACATAACTTGAAACATGAGATTGTTTCCTTTTCTCATACCTTTTCTTTTTTCTACACTCGTTTGTAATCTATCATCTTTTGACTATATTTTTACACGATGTTGCTCCCTTCCGTTGCCGACGTTCATTTTGAAAAGTGTCGACCGAAAGACGTCTTAATAAAGTTTTTTTCTACTCCACCCCTTATTTGCACGCCTTTTGTCTAAATTTGTGTTTTTAAACATACAGTACGGTGTGGCTAGACAGCCAAGGTTTCGAACCATTACTCTAATCAGCAGCTGCTGTGTGGGTAGTAAATTAACGATGTTTTGACATCGTCCGAATACCTAAGCTCGATTTGTTTACACAAAGAGTATCGCTTAATACTCTAATGGTATATCGTGTATCACTTCTCAATATGCTCAACTCAAGATAAGGAGCATTATAGTCATCCACATACAGTACTGCTTCAAGGCTTCGAACCATTATGCTAATCGGCAGCTGCTGTGCAGGTAGTGAATTAATATATATATATATATATATATATATATATTAAATAAGTTAAAATGCATTAAACTATAAACCAATATCTTTAAAAAAATGCTCAATACATATGTTGAGCTTTTATAAGTAAAATTATATAAACATCAGAAAATCCTTACACAGATTAATCTGTTTTGACGATGTTAATCTTCTCATTAAGGCTCAACTATGATTAAAGTAATTAAACGAAATACTAATATAATTAAGAATAAATTAAAAAAATTAAATTAAAGCAAAAAGTAGAATAAAAAAAGAAAATGATAAATAAATAAATAATATATATATATATATATATATATATATATATATATATATATATATATATATATATATATATATATAATACCTTTTGCCAGGATAGTCTTTTGCAGACTTCCACCAATTTAAATCAAGTCCTCCGTCTTCTACCCCTATAAATACCTACACATATACATACACATGTATATATGCATATAAATAATATCTTCAACATGATTACGTAAAAGGTACCTGTCACTGGTTTCTATTTTTAAATCTTTTAAGATTTGATCAGTATCGTCACCTCTTTCCATATATATATATATATATATATATATATATATATATATATATATATATATATATATATATATATATATATAAACATACACAGACATATGCATATGGTGGCTTCCTTCAGTCTTGACAGATTCTCGATAATCACGTGGAGTTTTTGCGGCAAGAGTTGCGCAATCTTCAAAAACACCTCTCCTTAGTCGGCATTGTTAAATACCAATGGCAGTGGAGGTTCGAGACGAATGGAAACAATGCCGAGATAAGCGGAAAACACATACAGAGCCTAGTATTCCCAAATGGTCACTCATCTGGTACTAGTCAGGCCCAACGTTCCTTAACTTCAGTGATCTGACAAGAACCGGCGTGACAACGTGATTATGCCGTATCTATAATGTATGTATATATAAGTATACATGCATATGCATATATTTTTTCTATATTTTATTTTATTTTTTGCGTGCCTTTATTTTGTTTATTTGTTTTTATATTATCTCTTCATTTAATGACGTCAGCTATTTTGAGAACCTAACGAGACGATTAATATTGTCGAAAAATTAAAAGAAGAAAAACAGCAAAAGAACCAGTTAATTATTTTGATCCTCTGAAGCAATAGAGCATCTTCAGATGAGCAGACTGGCTGATTGCTGTAGCCAAATGGAATGGCGACGTAAATGGATGGTAACATTTAATACTGACAAGACAAAGCTTCGCTGTTTTAACAATTACAAAACCCTTTTCAATCACTGATTGGCATGGCTAACAATACGCTATATTGAAGATCCATCGTGTTAGATATTACTCACACCTGGCAGTATCATATGCCACGATTCGTCTATGCATGGAGTACTGTTGCTACATTTGGGCTGGTACATCTGCCACCAGTCTCTCCTTCTTAAACATAGTGCAAAAATATCTTCAACCTAATAGATCCGAAACCATCAACCAAAATCTAATCCCAGTCCTATTGCCGCAATATAATTATTTTAATGAAATGTGCTCTGACGAACTCATATCACTAGTGTCCCTTCAACGTAAATACCCCGTTTAATCCGACAAACAGCAAAATCCCACCCTTTCACTATAGGGATGTCTAGATGTCGGAAATCCTTCTATTTTAATAGTTTCTTCTCTAGAACTGCCAGACTTTGAAATTTCCTCCCGTTTTCCTGCTTTTTTACTGTACTGATACGCAGAAGTTCAAGTCTAATATGAACAGACATCTGGCCGTTCAACTCCCCACGGTCCTCTTTTAGATACGATCCCAAATAGGAGACCTTTACGTCCAAATGACACTGTGCCCTATTTGAGGTAAATAAAAGTTTTTAAAATATCAACATCGTTTTCTGCAACAGCTATTATACCTGAGAATGAAGCTGCGCAAGTTTATTGGCAGGAAATTACCAATTACTTCAACGTGGAATCATGACGAATTGTCAATCGTTCGATTGTCTTGGCTTTTACAAATGGTTATATCGAACATTCTTGAATTGTTTTGTTTCGCAACTATTAACTAATTGTTGTGTAAGCGTTTTGTTTGAACATGTATATCACAGTTTTTTTTTCTTTTTAATATATTTTTATAATGTACTCGTGTGCATTCCTTGCATATTCAACAATTTTATATTTCTATACGCATGAGCATTAATCCAAAGCAAAATATAAAATTATACTCAAACTTTGATCACGTTATCATCGCTTTTCTGGTACTGATTGAATTTTTATCCACATATAAACAATATAAAGAAAAGGAATACATTTTAATTTCCTTCGTAATCACGCGGACGCAACATTTTCTAGCATTTTAGAAAAACACAAACGTCCTTAACAAAGCATTTAGAAAACACGGGTTAATTGTAAAGTTACATCAAGACTTATTCTGATTCGTCGGTTTATTATTTCAGTTGTTTACGGTGTGTTTTTTTTTGTTTGTTTGTTTGTTTGTTTTATATAATCATTCATGTATTCGACCATCTTGCGAACGAGTAACTGTTGGCATGCAAATAATATTATCTAATCATGGTGTTGGATATCTCGGAATCTAATTATTTTGCACGATTTCTATTTTCTCTACTTTATGTCGTACATGTACACACACACACACACACACACACACACACGCACGCACGCACACACACACACACACACACACACACACACACACACACACACAACCACTCCAATAAACGCACGATTAATCGCCATCTTCTCAGCGCCTTGCACCGACAATAATTTCACCAGCCTCGATTCTAAATTTACATGTTTTATAAGGTTTCTCGATACGCGATGTCTCTGTGCGCTGATAAACCGCGCAAAGAAGCCACTACACAGATCCATAAAATAAAATAATACAAACTCCAAATTCAAGTTAAGCAATCTAAAATTTGAATCCAGTTAAAACGTGTCGTGACGATGGCAAAAAGAATTAACGAATTGAAAACTTGGAGGTGCCAAGTTCGAAATCTGTTTGTTCCTCAGAAATACTTTCATCGAATCTGCACCAACTTTTTTATCTACTCTCCTATAAAGGAGGTTGTGGAGGCACACTAGTCTGAGTTTCGCTCATAGCGCACACAATGTACAAGGCGTTCAGTTTAGAGACACATTCTATTATCACCCTTGTTGCATGTTTCAGCCTATAGATGGCGATATCAATTTTCTTCCTCTTTCTCTTTTCCTTCTCTTTTTCTTCCTGTTCCCTCGAGCGATACGCGACTAGGACACATGCACCATATGCTCCAAGTGTGTTTTACATATGCAAACGATTCTGTTATGAGATGAACTTTCGTATGCTATCCAGCTTTATCGGGGTAAGCTCAGACATTTCAAATCATGAACAAACTCTACAATCATGAATTACCTCGGTAATAACTTTAAACAAAATACTTAATCTCAGATCACACCTGATCAGCAAATATCAACAACACGCATATACACAAATAAATTCTACGGTTGTATATATATATATATATATATATATATATATATATATATATATATATATATATATATATATATATATATATATGTACTCGGTATCTATTTTCATTATATCAATGGCTCGCAAGCTTACCGCAACAAGGTACATAACATAAAATGTTTTAGGCTGCTATCATTGAAAGATGGTCGCAAATTGTTAATCCCTTTCTCCATTTCGCACCACAGCACTACGCGGCTACAAAGGTAAGTAAACAAACCAAATTGTCCAACTGCTTAGATCACTCAATATATACACCTGTTGTACGTATTCGGGGTTGCATAGTTAATTGAATCACTGAAACTAAAAATACTTAACAAACGCAAATAGTACACATGTACATAAACACACATTTATTATGAATTGACAAACGTAAATAATAAAGTAATATCACAATGTAGAACAGCAACAATTCGGTACTCACTTTAGAAGTGGCTAGAGTTCTACTCAGTCTCTCAAATGGGCATAGTTTCCACGAAGGGTAAAACGTACCTTTCCTTGTCGAGGCCGGGACTCGCTGTGTGTGTTTGTGTGTGTGTGTGTGTGTGTGTGTGTGTGTGTGTGTGTGTGTGTGTGTGTGTGTGTATGTGTGTGTGTGTGTGTGTCGCAAGGGAAGTAACTCTCCAGTGTCTATCTTAACCGGCCAGTTTCGAATCCTCAGGTAAGCTATTCTGTGTTTCTTTTGTGCATTCTATTGTTTTTATTTTGTTATTTAGTTCCGCTATTGTGTAACGTAGCAATAACGTATTGTCTTATAACTATTTCTTTATGCGGAGATTATACTGAGCTGGTTTAGTCATTTATGAACTAATCAGCAGACTCGGTATATTAACTATAGCAAAATTTCACATCCTTTTGGCGACAGCAACAAAATATTTATTAATGCATATATATTTATTTTCTTGGCTTTCGAGACAAGATCACACTGTTCAAATGGTACACTCTACATTCTCTGTCCTTGGTCAGTGGAAGAGAAATCCTTCATTATAGAGAAATTTTTATGTTTGTTCCTACCCAGGGTGACCCTTTTATGAGCTGGATTTTCTCCTCAGTAAAAAACGACCTTGTGCCTAACTCTGCCCTCGTGAGGTAGCAAGTAAATAGGAACATCATGGTGATGATGGTGGCTAAATGGTTAATCACACGAACTCACAACCTGAGTGTGCTAAGTTCGAACCCAATACTTACCACATAATCACTTTGACGTGACCCCGTCCCGTCTTTCTAGAAACAGTTCTAATTAGAAATATATCAGGCAAACGAATGCCAACAAAACTCACTTGATTTATTCGAAAATGAACGTGTCAGAAATTTAATTTCTTCCTTCTTTTCGTCGTTGTCTTTTATCTTTCCTCCCTTCTTTCCTTCTTTAACTTTACGTCTTTTTAACGAGCTGCTGATGCTGCTGAAAGAATCACGCCACAATTGGTTCTACTAAGAGATATTTTCCCCGCGAAAATTCAACAAGTGCACTAGAGAGCGGAGCGAAAGTCAGTTTTGAACAGAGATTCCACGAGGGTAACACGCAAGTTACGAGCTCTGGTCCTACTCAGACATTCAAGTCTTAAAAATAGTAAAAGTTATTTCATTGTTCATAGGAATGACTAATGAGTTTCAGTAAGAGTCGAATCAAGTTGGTTGACTCGAAAAGAAAAGAAAGAATCAATTCTAAGAAGAATTGATCTATAAACTGGGCGCACGAGATGCGATTAAATGTCGGCGTGTGGAAACCGAAATGTCTTTCCATGTTGTAACCAGTGAGAATTTCATCTGACAAGAAGGACGAACGAAGGTTTTACCAAACAACATTGAGTTTTCAAATTCAAGGATTATTTTCAAAAGAACTTTCAAGGATTCTGTCACTGAAGTGAGGACAGATCGATTTGGAGTGGCGTGAAGAAAATATATATGTAAAAAAAAAGGACCCACACACATATATATAAAGATAAAAAAAGAAAGGTTAAAAAAAAACGAAATCATTGTTTTACGCAGTAAGTTCTCTTATTCTAATTTTCTCTTATTTCTGTACTCTCTCTCTAGTGTTAATTAAGCCTTTAGTGCTTGCCATACGGACATTTTTTGGCAGTCGAATTAATGAACATATAAACTGTATTTTCTCTTGTAAATTGAACATATAAACTTTTTCTCAATAATTGAACTTTGCAGCTTTGCTGCCTTCTTTCCCCAACCCTTATGCTTTCTTTTTCCCTCAATAAAATGTCAATATTTTTTTTATTCTTAAAAGTATTTCCTTGTCTTTATTTTTTCATGTCCTGATTTTTCTAGGCTTATTAACATGAACCACATGGGATAACCTTCACGGGACTCAGTGAATAAATTTCCCGCAAACGAATTTTGCTAAATAGCAGCAACAGCTACAACAACAATACCAGTAGCAGCAATGAGACAACATCTTCCCACTAACTGTCGAGTCTGCATCTTGTAATGCCAAGCACCATACAGCATCATCCATATAACAAAAAGAAACTGCTATCATACAAACCTCTTTTCCAACGAAAGGTAATTTACGCTCCTATCATTTATGCATGCAAGATGAAATTTGAAATATTTATTAATACATATATATTTAGTTAATTATTTTAGAAGGAGGTTTTCCTCGAAATATTAAAAAAAACCTCACTCTCCGCTATCTTTGACTGAGATAATTATAGGGAAATATATAATCGATAATTATGGAACACATCAATATTTTTGTTTTATCTACATTTATATTGTATTATTTTCTTTAACATAATATTGCATTGTCACTACTTTCAATAACTAAACTTTGTACCCAGTGCTCACAATGCTTCAAGTAAACTATAATGTATCAGTCGCTAGCGCTGGTAGCAGCAGCAACTGTGTGACACATATGTAAATGACCAAGCCGGTGCGCGAAGTGACGTCACAGCGGAGAAAGAGAAGGGAAAGAAAAAGAGAGAAAATGTACCATGTGGCGAGAATCGGAGAATGAAAAACACATGCCATGTGGTCCTACGGTGGCAACGAAAGACTTTTAAACCGTGTCAGGGCGGTAGCGTTTTGTAAACTACATGACAGACGAGATAAACTAAGAGACTTTTCAAACAAAAGGCAATGCGTTATTTTGCAAAGTACCATGAATAAATGCATTTCATGTCAACCGAAAAAGCTGAGTTGAATTTTTTTATCCTTTTGTTTGTTTCCTTGCGGCAATCTCAGTTACAACGTGCGGGTCCGATTTTTTAAATGCAATGACACAGTTAAAGAAGATTAACGACTATGTTATATATACACCGTTTTATTTAGTTAAATTTTCTCGCTCTGTTAGGTTTTATATATTTTGCATGGTTATTATACGACTGGTTTTGTAATTAATGGCAAAATGCAAAATTGGCTGCCTAGTATTTAAAACATACGATGTTCCTTCAATAAGTTTCCAGACTTTTTATCCAGGCATTTAAAATTGTCGTAAACGCTTGAAAATTCGGTATGTTATTGTTTTACATCTTATGCAATTACTGCCCAATTTCTATGATTTCAGGTTCACATGCACAGCTACAGCAGGAATTGGAATACCTCCTACTAAAGCTTGATTGTCACAGCTGGTGAATTTCAAAATTGTAATCTGGATGTGAGGACAATTTAGAAGAACGATATGCAATAAAATTCTGTTTTAAACTTGGAAAAAATGCCACAGAAACGTATGGAATACTTCAGACTGATTTTGGATCATCTTGCATGTATTGAGCATCAGTTTTTGAGTGGCGTAAGAGACAAAAGGAAAGCAGTGAGTCTATGAGGGATGATAAGAGGTGTAGGAAGAGCAATGAAGTCAAAACACCAGAGTTGCTTGGTTAACTAAAGAATTTCAGTGATAAGGACCGTCGTGTGTCTATAAAGACAATAAGTGCACAGTTTGATGTCAGTGTGGGAACTGTACACACAATTATTCGCGAGGCACTGAAGATGCAGAAGATTTGCCTTAAAAACCTTAGCGGCTATCGTTATGCGATAATTGAGGAGATGAAGGAGAGTGTGAGGAAGGTCATTGATTCGCTCACACAAGAAGACTTCCATGGAGCCTTTTGAAACGGTACAAAAACGGCATTACAGCTGGAGGAGATTACTTCGAAGGGTACTAGAGTTTTATGTGTATATTATCAATAAAAGTGCGCATACGAAAAATGTCTGGAAACTTATTAAAGGCACCTCGTACTACTCTAATTTTCGAGGGTCGTTCCAAAAGTAAAGCTTTTATCAAAAGTTAAAGATCTCCGAAGACGGGCGCGGCACCATTAAAATGAGCGACGTTTTGTGCTTCAGAATTTATTTTACTATATCAGTAACCACTATTCTCAGTGCGCTTTTGCCAGCAATAAACGATGTCGGTGCACGGGCGTTTGGGGTGGGCCTATCATATAAGGGTCGTTTCAAAAGTAAAGCCTCCTATTTTTTTAACTTACAAAGTTTAAGAGCTTCAAAGAGAGGAGTAATACCATTGAAATGGGCAACCTTTTGTGCTCCAAAATTTATTTTTCTGCATAATCACCACAATTCTCAATGCACTTTTACCAGGAAGTTAATGACGTATCTCCGCTTCTGACGCACGCTCTTGACAGGGTGTGCTTTCTTAGAGTTCATACCGTCAATATATGCAACAGAGAAATGAAAATTTCAAGTCATGAATACATAAGGGCAGTCATCATAACAATGCAATTTTCAATGTCTTCTGATCCGTTTGTGTGGAGTAAAAAAAGAGAGATATTACTTCTGAAATGACTCGCAATTAATATATATGTGTGTGTGTGTGTTTATTTTTGAAATATTGTTAATTATAATGTATACCGTTTTCATTTAACGGGTTGAGACTGTTATGATAAAAACTGAATCACCGTTAATTTCGAGTAAAGCTAACTGTATCTATTTTATACGTGCAGAGCATATATAGTGCAAAACTTTGTTGAAATTCAATGACTTACATTTTTTCTTTTATATAACTCTTGTTTATTTAATCTTGGATCTCTTCATTACAGCCGTTTCGTTAATGAAATGACAATTTTATGATTTTATGTTTTCATTGAAATTTTCTTTCTCGTCAACTCGTCAGATGTGATTTCCATCCGATGTTACCAACAAAAAGTTAATTTTGTACATGATAAATCTGGTGTGTTCGTTTGGAAAAAAGAAATTCCATCCCACGTTGTTACAGGTCGGCCATTTTCATATATATACATACATATATATATATATATGAAAGCGAAAATGTGTGTATGTATGTATGTATGTATGTTTGTATGTATGTATGTGTGTTTGTGTGTCCGCTAAAAACTTTCGATTGACAGAACAAAAATTCACAAACTTGGTATCATATTTAAGCTCCATCCTTCGCCCGAAAAATATCGAAAAATTGGCCAAAAACGTTAATTTTTTCACCCCAATATCGACAATTTTCTACAGGGGGGGTCAACAAAAACCGTCCTCTCGTGACGACGAACGGTTCTACGCATGCGTAAGATGACGTCATGACCTGATTTAGTTTAAATAGTTGTGGCTCAGTTGTTTAGCGCGTTGGATCATTATCTAAACGTTTTGGGTTCGAATCGTGATGTGAGATGTCTTTTCTTTATTTTTCGATTTTGTAAATTTTAATATTGAACCAGTGTTATTTAAGTCATTTTTCACGTAACGTTCGTTTTTCTGTTTTTTTGTTTTTGTTTTTTGTTTTACTTCGCTTATTCTTAGGTTTTCATTAAGACCCCCGAATGACCACACACACACACACCCAAAAACACCCGGGTACTCACCGAGGTTTTAAATTTTAATATCGAAACAGGCTTATTTAAGCCATTTTTCACGTGTTCGTTTTTCTGTTTTCTTTTTTGTTTTTCGATTTTTACATTTAACTTCGTTCGTTTGCCTGACGTTAGTTTTTTTGTGTTTTTTTTCGACGTTTTGATTACCCCTCCCCCCCGCTTAAGTTTTAACGTTCGTTTTTATGTTTTCTTTTTTTACTTCGTTTATAACAAACACACCTGGTCATTGACCTCATTTGCTGAATAGCTATTGTTTACGTCGTCGTCGTCGTCGTCGTCGTCGTAACGCTCTACGACTTCCGTGCGGGCACCTGTCAATTTGGTTCTTACTTAAATAAATTCAAACATCTTTCAGTAACTCATTCTGGCTGGCCGAATGGTCCATGTATTTTTCACATTTTATTTTCAAACTTCGCCTCAGGGCTTCGGGTTCGATCCTACCCCCCCGGTTTCTTTTTTATTTAAGAGCACACACACCTCCAAACACCCGGGCAACGCCGGGTACTCCCGCTAGTATATATGTAAAAGCGAAAATGTGTGTCTGTTTGTATGTATGTATGTATGTATGTATGTTTGTATGTCTCGCAAAAACTTTCGACACGGGTCACGGATTTTCGCCAGATCGGTAGCATTTTAAACTTCCAACCTTCGCCCGACAAATATCGAAAAATTGGCCAAAAACGTTAATTCCTTCACCCTGAAATCAACAGTTTTCTACAGGGGGTCATCAAAAATCGTCCTCTCATGACGAATTCGGTTCTACGCATGCACAAATGACGTCGGAACCTGATTTAGTTTAAAGATTTAAAAAAAAACGACCTAGTTTCGTGGACGTCGTCTTCGCTCAGTTGATTAGTTTTGGGGTTCGAATCGTGGTGTGAAATACCTTTCTTTTTCGATTTTTAAAGGTTTAATATTGAAACAGGGTTATTTAAGCCAGTGTTTTTCTTCTTTTTTTGGTTTTTATTTTTCAGATTTTTTAACGAAGTTTTAACGTTCGTTTTTCTGTTTCGCGTTTTATTTTTTTATTTTTCCCATTTTTACATTTAACATTGGTCGTTTGCCTTACATTAGTTTTTTTCGATATATTTACTTCACTTATTCTTATGTTTTGATTAACGCCCGAGCACACACACCTCCAAACACCCGGGCAACACCGGGTAGCCCCCGCTAGTACAATATAAAGCTGAATGTCTGTGTGTATGTGTGTGTGTGTCAGGTCACGAATATGCTCCTCTATGGTTGACTATTTTAAAAAACCGATTACATATAATGATAGAAGATGTATCGAGACACAGGAATGGATATGTTTAATCTGGTAGTACAGTGGTTCATTAAAATTGTGGGGTCTGCGTTCGCGCCTGGTCCACGAAGTATGGAAATAAAAAATTAAAAAATTAAAAAAAGCGTTTACAAGTGTTTTTGATATAGATAATAATACTTTGATAAGTATGTTTTAACTTAACTGGGGATGGTATAATAAAATTGTGGGATCTGCGTTCGCGCCTGGCCTCCATAGAATGAAATAGGCACAAACTTTAATAAAGACTTTTCATATCTATCTGCGTAAGTATACTTTGATAATTATGTTTCATTTTGAAGAAATATGGCATAATAAAATCATGGGGTGTTCGTTCGCGCCTGACCTCCATAGAATGGAAATATGTCACAAAGTTTAACAGGTTTTTTTTAAATATAGATCCACAGAATATTGTGATAAGTGTTTCAGTGTGAACAGGTATGGTATAATAAATTATGGGTTTTATCTATTTTATTTTTACTTTCATCATATTTTGCTTTGGTTTTGATACCCCCAAATTCGAAGCTATCTCTTTACAACCGTTCCTTTTCATAACCTATCATACTTTCATAAATCAGAGCCCATTTTCTGTAGGCTGTTTTGGAACCCAGTCAAGGACGGGACTTTTGCTAGTATATATATATATATATATATATATATATATATATATATATATATATATATGTATGTATGGGCAGGAGCTACTAAAAACAGCATATCCTGCCTTGACAGAGTACAAAATAGACTTCGTGGCTTAGTGGGGGATGCCCTTTTCTCTACCCTGCAACCTCTCTCCCACAGAAGAGACGTTGCGAGCCTATCCTTATTTTATCGTCATTTCCATGACAGGTGCTCGTCTGAACTCCAATCTCTGGTCCCCCCTCGCCAATCTTTCACGAAAAACACCCGTCTAGCTGAATCCACTGTGAAAAATTTCCCCCACTCTTTATCTGTGCCTAAATCAAAACGTGGATTCCATGAACAAAGCTTCTTTCTTAGAACTGCACGCCTGTGGAACTCTGTTCCGTCTGCCTGCTTCCCACCTGACTACAACTTGGATGTCTTCAAGTCCAACGTTAACAAATTCCTAATGAACCGCCCCCTTAAGTAAACACTTCATCAAATCTCCACACTAACGTATTGTACTTGCAATAACCCTTATCCCTGAGTGGCTTCCTGGCCTTGATAAGTGGTGACCACCGTGTAAAAAAAAACGTAATTCGACACATTGTTCCGACGAAAGTGAGTAAACCATGAAAATTGTTATAAACATTTAATTAAGTTATATTGGCACTTTCGAAATATCGTTTGAAATTTGAGATGTTATTAGAAATTTAATCAAGCCAAAAACGATGTTTTTTTTTAAAATAAATTATTTATTTACCATTCAAGAAATGAGTGAGCAAATTCTCAACCAAATAAGGTCCTTTTTATGTGGTTTCTAAACATTTTTCTGTCGGAGATATAAACATCTATCAAAGGTAATGGTCTGTCGAGGTGGTAATTGCGGATGGTCTGACTATCTTTTCTTGTGCAACAGGTGACTTTTGTGACATGATTAATGACCGTCTCCGTACGTAACATGAAATTTTAAATATTTGTGTTATATTAAAAGAGAAAAACAGAGAAATTACCAGCATTCCGACGATATTCACTTTATTAGATTATCTCCAATCTGATGTCTTCGCTGCCAAATACTCGACTCATTCTACTCCATTATTTGTCTTTCTTGTCACAGTCATTTCTCTTATATGCAAATTATATTTTGAAACCATTAACGCCTCCATGATTTTTAAAGATCATTTCAGATCATATACACCTTGCATCTCTAGTGCTTCATACACGATTAGACTTAACATGCCTCGAGATGTTGCTAGCCCTCGATATACGGCCAGACACAGCTAGTTCTCACTATACGATCAGCTTTCACTACACACACAAACACAGCTAGCCCTCGATACATGGCTATACACGGTTAGACACAACTAGCTTTTGATACAAGGCTAAATACAACTACCTATCGGCACACAGCCAAACACAATTAACCCCTCCCATACACGGCTAGACACAATTTTACTTTTTTTTCGCCGAAATAACTTTATTTTTACTCACGTTCACATTAAACAAGGCATATCACCACTTGGACGTAAGGGGTTACTATTTAGGACCATGCTTAAGGTAGAACATTTGGTACTCATGCAGAGAGTGATCCAGGCGTAACTCAGAGTCCACCCGACTTTCCCCGGAACATGACGTCAACAGCCAGAATAAGCCGAACGTCGTCGAGGAAATTAAGCTGAGCGTCGCCGAGGAAATTAGCCGAGCGTCGCCGAGGAAATTAGCCGAGCGTCGCCGAGGAAATTAAGCTGAGCGTCGCTGAGGAAATTAAGCTGAGCGTCGCTGAGGAAATTAAGCTGAGTGAAAGCATAACAAGAAAAGAAAACCTACCTTAAATTTTAAGTTTTATTAACTGTAAAGAAAAATGTTATAACAATATTTTTTCTTTTTTTTGTTTTTGCAATATATATATATATATATATATATATATATATATATATATATATATATATATATATATATATATTAATAAATAATGTTAAATATTTTTTGTTCGAGAAAAGATTTAAAGGTAAATCAAATAAATATTTTCAAGGATTTTTTTGTAAAGTTTTGTTGGGGGTTTTTTTAAGAAAAATTGAAAAAAAATTATTATTATTTTCTGGGATGTTATTTTTATTTTTATTTTTTTTTTCAAGTAAAAACATGAAAACTAGAAAAATTGAAACAAAACTGGGTGGGATAGTTTTTTTCGTATTAAAACAGATATTGTTGTTGTTGTTTCCTCAGATCGTTGTTTTGTTAATGGTGTGTGTGCGTACATCATATTCTGCATTCGCGCTGGAGGTCTTTCTGTGTGGCCAAAAAAAAAGGTACCAGTTCGATTTGATGTATAGGTACGGCATTTGGTAGACTGACACCTCAAAGCATAGCCATCGCTTACCTTTCCTCTTATAATAAGATTGCACCTGTGTCCACATAATACACAAGTTTTCTTTCGTGCCAATAATTCTTTTTCTTGACAAAAGTTGAGGACTACGGCTGGTGTTTTCAGCTGCTCACTTAAGGCTGTAAAATTCATGGGGTTTTTTCTGACCTGAAAGTACGAAATGGTGTGTGTGTGTGTGTGTGTTTTTTTTTGGGGGGGGGGTATTTTTATTTATTTTTTTACTTATTTGTTTTCTTTTCTTCCTCTCCCAAATTGTCGTCTGCTGCTTTGAATTTTCAACTCGCACGAACGTGCATCGCTTTGAAAACCATCGCGCTACATTGTCATTGGTTCAGCTTTATGTTACGTCAGACGGCTTAATTTCCTTGGCGACACTCTGCTTACTCCGGCTGTTGACGTCATGTTCCGAGGAAAGCCGGGCGTGCGCAGAGTTACGTCTGGGTCACTCTCTGCATGAGTACCTTATATTTATCAACACAGTCAGGGAAGCAAAAAGCAGGAAGAGGATTATTATTGTTCGATGAAAGAAAGTATTGGACTAGAGGGTTTTCTGGCATTTAGGAACCTCAACAGTGATTTTGTTGCTAAGTGGGTTTGTCGGAGATATGTATGCCGAGGGGCACAAGTACAATGAGCTCATAAACGCACATGCCATTAAATTAAAAATTAAATTAACTTATAATCTAAAAAGAAAAAAGAGCAATTGACTGCACTCCTACGACATTAACGCTATTAGCACGACTTTTTGACTTTGACTTGTTCTCTTTGCTGCCGAGCACTCGACTCATTCTCTTGCACGATTCATCCTCCTTATTGCATTCATTCCTCTCATATGAAAATTATATTTTCAACCCACACATATATAATTATTTTAGAGAGGTGTTTACCTCGAAATATTAAAAAAAAAATAGATACTGTAGTATTTTTGATTTGATATAATACGTTGGTAAATATAAAATCGATAATTATTGAACTCATCAATGTTTTCGTTTCATCTACCTGTCTGATTTCCTGTCAAAAAGTGTCTTAAACATAATACTGCATTGTCACTCTTTTCAATAACCAAATGTCGTACACAGTGCTCACAATGTTTGAAGTAAACTGCAACACCTTTTTATTTTCACTTTTTAGTTTTATTTTACTTTTTTTTATTTTTATGGAAATCGCTCTAGACAAGGCATAACGCCACTTGATGTAGGAATATAAAAACACTACTTATAGGTTAAGTTTTATTTCTTTTCTATTGTTATTATAGGATGGTCCTTGTAATTAATATCAAGATTCGTGACTACAAAAGTCTAGCATTTATTTTTCGGTAGCCTTTTTATAATTTCGTAACTTGGATGCAGCTTCATCTCTTCTGATTATTTTTTTCACAAAGGAGTCAACACTTATCAAGGCCCGGGGGCCACTCGAGGATAAGGGTTAGTGAGTGTACAGTGATTAAAGGGAACATATCGTAGTAATCGTTAGTAGTGGAAATTTGGTAAATTGGACTAGTTAAGGTGATGGCTCATCAAGAATTTGTTCAGGTTGGACTTGAAAACGACCATATTGAAGTCAGTTGGAAAGCAGGGAAAAACTGAAGAGAGTTCTATAGGCGTGCAGTTCTAAGAAAGAAGCTTTGTTCATGGAATTTACGTTTAAGTTTAGGCACAGATAAAGAGTGGGGGTAATTAATGATAGTGGTTTCAGCTGGACGAGTGTTTTTTGTGAAAGGAAGGGAGGATCATAGATTGGAGCTCAGACGAGCACTTGCAATGAAAATAACGATAAAGCAGAGACAGGTTCGCAACGTATCGTCTGTGGGAAAGAGGTTGCAGGGAAGAGAAAAGGGCATCCCCCACTAGGCTATGAAGTCTATTTTGAACTATTTATTTAAATCCAATTCAGTATTTTCGTAAACGCTCGTCATATATTAAAACAGTTACATACTATCTGTGATCAACCTCCCCACGGATTTCCATCCTTGATAAATTTTAATATTTCCGACGGAAAAAATTATTAACAAAAAAAAGGATCTTATATGATTGAAAATCTTGTCATTTTTCAAATTTCTAATAATATCTCAAATTTTAAATGATATTTCAAAAGTGCCAAAATTATTCAATTAATCATCTAATATATAAAAAGCTATATGTCTGCCTGTCTGTCTGTCTGTCTGTCTCTATATTTTTAAACTCTGTCTTCTCCGAAAGTAAAAGTCGCAGAGCGGCGCTAAGGGTCTCAAATGATTGCAGTTTTATGGACAGTTTTTTATGGGTCTTTAGTCGGTTAAAATTCTATTTAAGGGGTCAAAAATGGATGAAAAATTTAAAAACACGTTGTACAGTTTGCACATTCATCTTAGTTTATTTTTATTTTTAATTTTTAGTCAGTTCTTACGCATGTCACGTTGGTACAGGGGGAACGTCATCAGCTTAGGATGCTACAGTTTCAGTTACGATTCTAGCTGATGGCACCCAAATACGTTTTTTTTTTTTTACTTTTGAAATCATGACTCTATAATAATATATACGAAATCTGGACAAATTAAAATATCATATTTAAGCGTATTTTATCCCTCTTGCAAAGCCGGGCGCTCCCCCCCATCCCTTGTAGTAGATATATACATAAAAAGATTTCTTTTGTAATATATACATATTTTGTACCTATTTACAATGCCTCCCCACGGGACAGAGTTAGAAACCAGGGTCGTTTTTTAACGTGGAGAAAAGGTACAAAAATAAAAATGGTCTCAGTCGTGAAGGATTTCTCCTCCACCGAAAGAGAACGATAAACGGAAGTGCAGCATCCGAAGAACAGATACCACACTTTGATCTTGGCCAAAAGGCCAAGTATTTTGTAAGTAAATATTTTGTAATGGATAAATTCGGTAGAACCTCTATTACACTGGTTCCCAACTTTTTTTTTACACAGCGGTACATTATCGAGCTTTTTAAATATTCTTTGCACACCTATGACAAAAATAAAATATTTTTTACAGCCATTTCTCAATAAGATTAAAAAAACAAAAAAACAAAGAAGATGACATAAGACGAATTTTTATTCACGTTAATCAACATATCCTGCATTTAATATCTTGTATAGAACAATAACGGTAAATGTCAGTGGGGCAGTTGTGCCTGGTGTTTTTTAACTACTGCTGCAATATCCGAGATATGATATGAGAGAGGCATACTTTTAACTCTTCTTCAATTTTTTTTTAATTCTTTCGCGTTTTTTTATGTTGTTTAGGTGAGAAAATCCAAGTTCACGAAATTGAGAATCGCAGTAAAAATTTTGATGACTTAACTTATTTTAATTTTAAAACGACAACCGATCTTTCACAGTCTAACAATAGTTGGAATACATTCATCTTGAAGATAATTTATACTGCTACTACATAAACTTAGATTAGTTTGAAATTGACCTTTTCGTCTTTCAACCTGTGTATTTAGGAAACATTCTGGTATTGAAATCGGGTCTGATGCCGATTCCCGATGTTTCAAAAAAACTCTTGATATTCCGATAATCGTCCCATCACTAATATAAACCACAGAAATGCTTACCAATTAGTGTTTAGATTCCAGAAATGTAATTTTGAATTGAGTGCTATCATCATGATTAAGGAATTAAATGCCTTTATTAAACAAAATGAAATTAAATGGCTTCTAGCTATTATCTTTTCGCAGTATGCCAGCAACAATTCCACAGGACTCTAATGAGCGCAGCACATTAATAGGCTACGGCAAAATAGTTGTAAACCACCGCTCTATTACATCATAAGTTGTAATATATATATATATATATATATATATATATATATATATATATATATATATATATATATATATATATGATGACAAAATTTTAAAACCTAATATTTGTTAGAAACAACAACTGTGAAATGCTGAAATTTTGCCAACCGGTAATCGTTATAATCCATAATGACATGCTAAAATTTGAATCATTTGCAAAGGAGAGAAAAGGATTATAACAATTTATTTATTTATTTTCAAAATAGGAACGTCCTAAAATAAGGGACAAAATTGAGAAAAACAATGTAAACAGTATGTTATATTCAAATCTTTTGATTTCCTCTAAAGAATAAGTCTTACTTAGTCATTTGTAAACGTTGCATCAGCCGGCACCATGGCGAAACGCCAAAAAACTTGATTACTCTGTGAGACAAGCTATTGTGAAGCTATACAAGGAAAAGCACACCTTTAGAGAGATTTCAGAGAAAGTGAAACGTTCCAAGAGTGTTGTAGGCAGGGTTGTTAAATCCTACAATGATACTGGCAAAATAGTGCTTTTAAAACCGGCAGACCCCGCAAAACTTCCGCAAGAGAAGATCAAATAATGCAACGTATGTCATTAAAAGATCGTTTTAAGTCTTGTACAGAAATTAAAAGGGTTATGAATAGTACTTCATGTGTTAATGTGTCAAGACGGACTGTTTCTAGACGACTGCAAGAAATATGGCTGTTTAATCGAACCCAGGGAAAAACCACTTGTTAGTTCGAAGAATAAGAAGAAGAGATTAGAGTTTGCAAACAGGTATGTAATTTGGACATATGAAAATTGGTCAAAAGTATTTTTCTGTGATGAAAGCAAGTTTAATTTATTTGGAAATGATAGAAAAAAACAATGTAAAGAGACGTATTGGTGAAAGATTAAGTGCAAAGTGTACTAAGAAAACTGTCAAGTTTTTGGGCGGAAGCGTCATGGTATTTGGAATGTTTTCTAGCCAAGGTACAACGCCTCTTGTCCGTTTACAAACTCGTGTAAACGCGCAGATCTATAAAAACATCGTTCAAGATTATGTCGTGCCAATCATACAGAATTCAGGTTTCTATAGGGTTACCTTTATGCAAGATAATGCCGCATGTCACAAGGCAAAGGTGGTAATGAGTTACCTTAGCGAGCAAGATTTCGTAATTATGGATTGGCCACTGCAAAGTCCTGACTTAAATCCAAAAGAAAATCTTTGGAAGACCTTAGGAGTGAAGGTTATGGAAGGAAATCCCACTAACATGGAGGATTTGTGGGTGAAGCTTCAAGAAGAATGGTCTAAAATTAGTATCGAGGATTGTCAAGAACTGATTCGTTCTTGTAGTCGAAGATGTGCAGCTGTCATTGAGAGCAAGGCTTATTTACTAAATATGGATTGTACATGTATTTTTATTGTTTTTTTGGCTGTTTACATTGTTTTTCTCAATTTTGTCCCTTACTTTTGGACGTTCCTATTTTAAAAACAAATAAATAATTGTTATAATTTTTTTCTATCCTTTGCAAATGATTCAAATTTTATTATGTTATTATAGATGATAACGACTACCAGTTGTCAAAATTTCAGCTTTTCATAGTCGTTATTTCTAACAAATACTAGATTTTAAAATGTTTGTCCCTTAGTTTTGGACGCTGCTGTATATGTACATAAACAGGGTGACCCCCCCAAAAAAAAAACAGGCCCAACTCTAATTAGGCCCCGTTTCTTGGTGTTTTGTCCGAACGAAAATTAACACAGAGTATTCTTTGTCCCAGCTCCCACTGGGGTCTTGGTGTACTCACGGTCGTTGATTCTGCCATGTTCTGTAAAATAAGGGCAATCGGTGAATAAATAATGGAGATATCACGTTTTTTGGGGGGTCACCCTGTATTATTTCATGTAATCACATGGAATGCTATAAGGAGATATAACATTTGTGTATATATTTTCAACTTGCTATATTTAAATACATCCATATATATATATATATATATATATATATATATATATATATATATATATATATATATATATATATATATATATATTTGGAGACAAATAAATAGAAACATTAAAAATTCCCCTATACATATTTTTAAATACACCCCTCTATCTAAACAAACATAATATAAAGAATACCCGAACAGTCTTAGACTGAAACGAAAAATCACAATACTAAAATCTAAGAATCCAAAAAATAAATATCAAAATAGAATGAAAGCACCCCTACCCTTGTTTCAGAAGAACTGGTTCTCCCCCCCCCGCCACCCTCCTCTTCACACATACACATTAGTAACGACCTTGGATCACAGTTACCATCCAAGGGAAGCAAATAACTTCATAATACTATAAAACAGTACGCACATTCTTCAAACCAATAAAAGAAAACACACACACATCCTACCCTAAAGGAAAGGAATAAACACAAGCAGAAAGAGAGAGTGAGAAACACAGCACAGGAGTGACCACAGCCTAATAAAACAGTAATAAAAATTGAATATATATATATATATATATATATATATATATATATATAATGGGTGAAGAAATTCCAATGAAAGAAAGATGTATATTTAAATAAGGGGGTGGTCACCAACAATGTGTATTTTTTAACATTATTTTATTATTCCGTGTCTTGGTTTTTCATTGAAAATTATGCTTAGATCATTGTAATAATGTTTTTAAATCATTGAAATCGTTTGTAACGCGTTTCAGACGTTCTGTGAAGCGTCCTCTTCAGAAAGTATTAAAAATATACTATAAACCAGTACACACATTCTTCAAACCAATAAAAGAAAACACACACACACACACATCCTACCCTAAAAAAAACAAAAAAAAACAAAGAAAGATAAATAAAAACATAAGCAGAAAGAGAGAGAGAAACATAAGACAGGAGTGACCACAGCCCAATAAAACAGTAATAAAAATTGAACATTCTAATGAAAAGTAGATTCACTTATACGTTTCCATCTCTTGGAAATATTTCAAATGAACTACGAAAATGCTCTTTTTACATCTCCAACACATCTCGAATATATTCTATGCATTTTAAATAATTTCTGAGGAGGACGCTTCACAGAACGTCTGAAACGCGTTAAAAAACGATTTCTATGATTTAAAAACATTATTACAATGATCTAAACATAATTCTCAATGAAAAACCAAGACACGGAATAATAAAATAATGTTAAAATATATACATTGTTGGTGACCACCCTCTTATTTATTTTTATATATATATATATATATATATATATATATATATATATATATATATATATATATATATATTAGTGTGTGTGTATTAATTTAATTGTAAACCCCGCTGTAAAACACCTTTTGTAACAAACAGAATTATTAAACGAAAAGAAAATCTATGATTATAGACAACAGCGATATGTGTTTAAGTGATTTGCACCGTTAGTCGTAAGTTTCCGAGAGTTTGTCAATGTCACTAGTAAGGCAGTAATAATACAATGAGGGAGTTTGGCCGCGGCCACCGAGCGGAAGAAGAAGGCATGTTAACTGAAAAATACCTGCAGGCAATGTAGGTAAGATTTGTCAGACTGTCGATACTATATGAGGGCCTTTTGAAAAAGAGCATTAAAACATTTTTAAAAATAAAAAAAGAACACAGTTCGATTAATACTGCAACAGAACTTTATTCAATATAAAATATAAATATCATCTACTAGCGGGAGTACCCGGCGGTGCCCGGGTGTTTAAAGGTGTATGTGTACGGAAGGGGAGTAAAGTAAAGAATAAGCGAAGTAACAACCCTGTTTAAATATTTAAAAAAAAAACGATGTTAAACTTCTTTAAAAAATCGGACCCCCCCCCAAAAAAAAACAGCGAAAAAATGGAAAAACAAAATGATGAACGTGTTCGGAAAAAAAAAAAAAAAAAAAAAACAGCGAAAAGCGAAAAAAGGCACAAATAACCCTTTGATTCGGTGACAACCATAGTGCGTTTAACCCAGTAGAAAGCATAGAACGAAAAGGAACATTAAAATTCCATTCCAGTTTTTTAAGCAACTATAAAACGAAATAAAGCGAAAAAATGGCATACATAACCGTTCGATTCGGTTTTCCATGGTGCGTTTCACTCAGTGTAAAGCACAGAATGAAAAGGAACGTTAAAATTCCATTCCAGTTTTTTTTCAAGCAACTACGAAGTAAAGAAAACCGAAACCGGTGTTTCTTCGTAACTGTCATTTTTTTTTTCATTCTAATATACTTGACACCACTTTTGTTTTCAAGTAAAGAAAAATGTAAGTTAAAACACAGTTGGAAGAATAGTAACTTATGTTGTCTTTGGTAACATTTATCTTCAGGACATGATCACAGTATAGCATCTGTTCTGATGCTACACTTCATTTTTCTGTCCTCGGTCTAGGGAGGAGAAATTCTTCATGACTGAGAAATTTTTATTTCATTTTTGTTCCTATCCAGAGTGCCTTTATTTTAGGGAGCTATATTTTCCCACATTAAAAATCGAGCTTGTGTCTAACTCTGCCCTCGTGGAGAGGCAAGTAAATAGGAACATTTACATTTTTTTTTGTTCTTCTTTTTCACCGCGTTTGTATTTTCTTGAACATTGTTTAAAAGTACCCGTTTTTGTGTCCCTTTTTTGTTCTATCAACTAAAAATTAATGTACCCTTTATTTTTATTTTTTTTTTAGTTCATATCGAACATTTAATCAAAAATTATTTTTTTTAAACTTTCTTTGAAAGAATGGAGTATTTCTTCGACAGTTATATATATATATTTAGTAACGTAAAGTATTTAACGCTTAAATGTTGTAACACGTACACAAATAAAATATTAACAAATTTCAATTTATTTCAACGTCTTTTCGACGACCTCGTCTTCCATATTCTCATTTGCAAAACATGACGTCTCTTCCGAAAAAATATATGAAACTTTAAAATATTTGGACATACTCAATGAAAGATTCACTGGCCTCCTTCTATGTCGGTAGCCTCAATTTGGCTGTCGTTTTCATGACTGTAGAAATTTTAAGCAATTCCCAATTGTCGTCTTAATATCGAACGCACTAATGATTGAGCCTTTAACCTCCTGAAGAGTGTCATTTACAACTGAATTTTACTTAGTACTTTATCTATGAATGAAATAAAGGAAATTAAATGAAGAAAAATATTTGTACGAACTCTTGCTTCCCCACGACTAAATTCAACTGTAATTTCCACCGTCCGTTCTCTCACTGCCCCTAGTGCTTCCAACTCGTCCTTTTCATAGCAGTTTCTGTCCTCTTATGCAAATTAATGCCATATGTATATTACTGAGCGTCCTACAAACGCAGATTTTTTTCTTTCACCCGACAGGAAAGAGAGGGGTGCACTCGTTTATGCAAGTCACTTTCGTCATTTCTTTTATCACGTAACAGATTTCCCTAATGTTATTGCTCAATTCCTCTACAATCTATTACGTCACGGACATGACCGAAACGTTGTGGGAATAACACCGAACATGAAAACAAAAGAACGAATAATTCAAATGATACGAATAACCAATCTGTTGTGAATATGGATTATCTCCTCTTTGATAACCGATCCTCTTTTCATTACACAATCATCATCTCAAAAATTCAGAAACGTATAAGTAAAAATTGCCTCTGAGATGGGTATATATGCTGATGACACCGCACTCTATAACAGGCACGACAGGAAAACAAACGAACACACATCTAAAGAAATGACAAAAACACTAGAGGATGACCTCCAATCTGTAGTGGAATGGGGACAAAAATGGATGGTCACATTCAATGCTGCTAAGACAAAACTGGTTTCTTCAATAATTATAAGAAACCTTCTCTGCCACCAATAGCAATGGCCAGTGACTCCCTGTCTGAGAGTGCATCTTTCAAACTCCCTGGCCTTACGTTCACAGGAAACATGAGTTGGAAAAATTACATTGAAAGCATTGCCAGGGCCGCTGCGAAGAAGGTAGGTTCTCCCTACCGTGCTAGAAAACTACTAACACCCGAAAGTATTCTGTACCTCTATAAGGCCGCCATTCGCCCATGTATGGAGTATTATTGTCATATATGGACTGGTGCATCTGCTATCGCTCCTAGACAAGGTTCAAAAGAGAATCGCCAATCTGATAGGTCCTGAACTGGCATCTAAGCTTCAGCCTCTGTCCCATCGACGAAATGTTGCATCCCTCTGCCTGTTCTACAAGTATTTTAATGGTGAATGCTCTGGCGAACTGCAGACACTTGTGCCACCACGACGTAGACACCCTCGACAAACCCAAGAGGCAGTTAAATCCTACCCCTACTCAGTAGAGATCCCTAGATGTAAAAGATCTTTCTACTCCAGTAGTTTCTTCCCCAGAACCGTTAGACTTTGGATTTCCATTCCAGGTCCCTGCTTCCCCAACTGTACTGACGTGCAGAAATTCAAGTGTAACGTGAACCGACATCTTGCTACCCAAATCCCTACATAGTACCCCAGTAATTGTTGCCCCTGATAGTAGCCCCCTACATCAAAGTGGTAATGTGTCTTGTTTGGGGTGAAAATGTAATTTTTAAAAAAAAGTGAAAGTTATTTTGTCATGGTTCTGTTCGTGAAGACCATTCAGTTACTAATAGAAAAATGGCATGACGGATAAAACGTTATCAAGATGGGTAGTCGTCGGACCACGTCTGTTGACGTTGAAAACCTTGCCAGAAAGAAGCTAAGTTCTTATGCTAAATTCCGCACATGAATGGAATAAGTGTTTCTGTTTACTTCCGTACTTCAAAAACGCATTTTCTAGTGTTGGGCAGAATAAAGCTAAGAGGGTCACCTCAGATAATTCTGTCCCGGCAGCTGAACACATTTGTGTGTAATTACGTAATCGAATGCAGTTAAAAATGTTAATGTTAAAATGTTCAAAGAAATTACAAACATCACCAAACAAACATTGTAGATGTATACGTGGGTATGTGTGTGTATGTGTGTGTGTATGCGTATTTAGGTTACATGTAAGCTGTTGTGAGTGTAAATTCCTTTTGTATTTACGTTCGTTTCGCTTGTCTTTTTTAACTCTTATATTGAAAGTTCGTTTTAATTGAATTAAGATTAATTGAAACGCTATAGTCTTTTCACGTCCAACGGTCGCGTTAGTTCAATGCTCTTGAACACTTTAATTATAACTGCTTTGCGTTTTACTTTGTTTTCTCGATGCGTTATCGGATCTCTAAGAAAGGTTCTATCTGTTTGTTTGTCTATCAACCTGTTCGTTGGTCTGTCATGCGCACAGAAATCACTTTTTTCATAGCTACCAACGTAATAGATGCACTGAGACTAAAGCTGCTTTCAGGAACGCCAGCAACCACTGTAAAAGAGTAATAAAGAATGCAACAGAGCTATATGCACAGTCTGTTAAATCGAAAGTAGCTGATCAGCGGCTTGGTTCCCACCAGTTCTGGCAAATAACAAATAGGATCCTGAATAGAAGTGTGCGTTCTATCCCAACCATTATCAATGGACCTGAGGTCATCTCGTCAGCGTCAGACAAGGCCAAACTATTTGCAAAGAACTTTGCAGCTAACTCTACCCTATGCGACGAAGGCCATCAACTCCCCATATTTCCTCCTATAACACAGAACACGCTAGGTAACATACAAATATCTGTGCATGAGGTCGCCAAGCTAATCAAGAACCTTGATTCCGGTAAAGCAACTAACCCTGACGGCATCCCAATTATAGTGTTAAAAAAGCTTCAACCAAAACTTGCTCCCATAATTACGAAACTGTTTAAGCGTTGCCTTAAGGAGAAGTGCTTTCCAACACCCTGGAAAACCTCATCAGTATGCCCTGTATTTAAGAATTCAGGTGATAAGTCATCTTCGTCTCAGTACAGACCAATAAATCTCCTGTGTGTCATGAGTAAGTTGCTGGAATCCATATTAAATAGAGAAATAGTCAACCACCTCAGCAGAAATAACCTTCTTAGTGACACGCAATATGGTTTCCATTCTGCAAGATCTACCGCAGATGTGCTAACGGTTATATCTCACAGGATTAGTGAATCTCTTGACAAAGGCTTCCTTTCTAGGGCAATTGCTCTTGACATATCAAAGGCCTTCGACAAGGTATGGCATAAAGGCCTACTTCACAGGATTTCCAGCTACGGTATAACTGGAAATGATTTCTCTATCATTAAATCATTTCTCTCTGATAGGCTCATAAGAGTAGTGGTTGATGGACAAAAATCAGAAGCCTGCAGTATTAATGCTGGAGTCCCTCAGGGGTCCATCCTGGGCCCAACGCTTTTCCTGATCTACATCAATGATCTCCCTAAACACATACTTAGATGATTCGTTGACATCTATGCTGATGACACGACCATCTACGGCAAGACATCAAAAGCTGCAAATGACAAAGTTCTCTCTGATTCTCTCTCCTCTGATCTCGAGCGCGTGGTTCAGAGGGGGGGGGGAGACGTGGCTGGTTACCTTTAATGCATCTAAAACCAAGTTCCTATCTTTACATCATCAACGCTCTGATCCCCATCTGGCATCAATTGAAATGAATGGCTCTCATCTAAGAGAAGCCCCATGTTTTGACAAGCTTCTGGGCTTGACCTTTACTCCTGATCTGAAATGGAACACATACATCAAGTCTGTTGCCAAGGTCACTGGAAAGATGGTGGGATCCTTCTACCGGTCCAGAAGATATCTCACTACTGATGCAATTCTCTATCTATATAAAAGCCAGTACGCCCAAGGATGGAATACTGCTGCTATATCTGGACAGGAGCTGCTAAAAACAGCCTATCACAGAGTACAAAATAGACTTTGTGGCTTAGTGAGGGATGCCCTTTTCTCTTCCCTGCAACCTCTCTCTCCAGCAGAAGAGACGTTACAAGCTATCTCTGTTTTATCGCTATTTCCATGGCAAGTGCTCGTCTGAACTCCAATCTCTAGCCCCCCCTCGCCAATCTTTTACGAAAAACCCCCGTCTAGCTGAAACCACTGTAAAAAAATTTTCTCACTCTTTATCTGAGCCTAAATCAAAACATAGATTCCATGAACAAAGCTTCTTTCTTAGAACTGCACGCCTGTGGAACTCTGTTCCGTCTTCCTGCTTCCGGGCCTTGATAAGTGGTGATCACCTTCTAAAAAAAACGAAAGAATTTTACTCATGCAGATCATATCTGATTTAACATGTATCCAATCATTTATATAACAGACTTCGTCTAGCCAGAACCACTACCAATAGTTTCCCACAGACTTTATCTAAATGTAGATTCCATGAGCAGGGTTTCTTTCTTAGAACTGCACGCCTGTGGAACTCTCTTCCGTTGGCCAGCTTCCCAGCTAACTACAATCTGATTGTCTTCAAGTCCAATGTAAACAAGTTTTTGATGAACCGCCCCTATGTAATCCAACTTTCAAAAATCCCACTTCCTATGTTAAAAACGCTATAATCACATTAACTATTGTATACCCATTAACCCTTATCCTCGAGTGGCCTCCGGTTCTTGATAAGTTGCGATTTCTGTGTAAAAAAAGACTTGGATGGTTTGTCTATCGCGTATGTTTTAAATATCAGTTTTGTTGGTCTTCCATGCTTACGGTTGAAATAGTATTTCTAGTGGTCTCTCAGTTTTACATTTGAAGTAATATTTTTGTTTGTCTGTCACGTTTAAGTTTGAAATAGTATTCTCATTGAGCTTCATGCTGAAGAGTTAAACAGGATTTTCGTTGGTCTGTCACGTTTAAATCTGATATAGAATTATCATTGATATTTCATGTTAAAATTTTAAATAGCATTTTTGTTGGTCTATCACGCTTACGTCAAGGCATGAGGGATGCCCATTTATTCGTTTTTTTAATTTTTTTTCGGCAATCCATATAAAACGCAATTGCTCTAATTGTTGACGTTACTTAAGTAATGAGCGTTTATGTTTTCTGTTTAATCAATTTGTTTAATAAAAAAGTTTACTTCGCTAAGATTGTACAATTGTGCAAATGGCGGCAATCAAGCCGAAAACGACTCTAAAATAAACGAAGAAACGTAACTTTTTACTACTTCTTTGCTCCTTTAAAAAGAGATTAGCAGGGATACCTGACGTTGGCCGGAACAATAGTATAACATAGTAATATATTTCTATTAAAACTTCTATCTTTTCTCTGTCGTTCTCCCCCCCCCCGCCCCTCTATCCAGCAATTTAACACTCCATCTCTCCAACCTCCCTTTTTCTTCTCCATCTAGCCAATTTTTATATTCGAAGACACACACAGGCAACTCTGTTTAACCAGATTTTTCAAAGAATAAGTCGACATAAGAGAATTATCTCCTTCGTTAAACAATAAAAATTTCTTCCCTATTTGGTATATAATATAGCTGGAAACCTCTGCACACACACGCACGCGCACACACACACACATATATATACAGAGAGACAGTGACATATATATATATAGACACACACACACACATACATATATATATATATATATATATATATATATATATATATATATATATATATATACCCACGCCTACCTGAATCTGCTAACCCCCCATACACTACAATCTAATGTATTTTAACCTTCAAAACTTACATATTGTCCATACTCGGCTCCCCCCTCTTATTATCTCGTACTCCCCCTTTTTTTTCGTATTTCCTCTAAAACACTTCTTCCAAATACTAACAGCCATTTCTCTAAGGTCTGACGAGGCTGTTGGGTCGTAAACATAGTCCAACATCTGGAACATATGTAATCAAACAGATAAAACGGTAATAAAAGAATAAAACTATATATATATATATATATATATATATATATATATATATATATATATATATATATATATATATATATATATATATATACATACACCTGATGAAATGTATGCTTGATCATTGTAATAAAAATGAAAATATTTTGTTAAATATTAGATATTATTTATCCGGAGCGACTCTAATCTAAATATGACGACTTTTTGGGAGTATTTAAATTAACGGTTTTGATCGGACTATTCTTTTCGTCTTTAGTGTTTCGGGCAACCTTTCTTCCGATGTGGCCTTCGATCTTTGTCAGGTATGATGGTCGCCATTTTGGAAAAGGAACGATAAAAAAATCGCTGACTCCGGAGATGGTTTCCTATTCTTTAAGTTATTTTTGTTTTTTCACCGTGGTTTCGTACGCGTGAAAAAAAAAAGTTTACTTGACAAAAAAAAAAAAAAAAAAAAAACTTTTGCTTGACTAATAACGTTTGACATGGGATTATCATCCTTTTACCGTTGAAATGTTAAGAAGTTGTACAATTTTTGTTTTTCTTTATAATTAGAGGTTCCCATATACTGTTGATGTCTATGCTCGGCCTGCTTAGTAATCTTTATTTTTTAGCATATGTGCTGCTTCTTTAAGTCGTTTAACTTTTCATCTAGTATCCCTGTCAATTATTTTGACCTCGTTCCATAAAAGGAAGTGGGGTTCCTTTTTCTTTCCATATGTGATCAGCTAGACTCGACTTTTTAACCTTCCGCGTGTTACGAATTTATGGTGTTCTTCTCTGAAGGTATTTTTGTAGAGTTTTTAGTTTTAGCCGGACATACAAACATGCACACAGACAACTGTCCTTTATATTATAGATTACATGAAAGTGCAAGATAACTAAGTTTTAGAAAAAGCAACTTGCTTTTACTTGCAACAAACTACGGATACCATTACGATGCCTCCAATTAATCTTCGCGCTTAACGACGAAAATACTGTTTGACACTTTTGCACTGTTAGCGTTAGATAATAGCAGGGTTAAAATGTTAATTATCTATCTATCGATCTATATATCTATCTATATGTTTATGTAATTATTATCTAACTGGCGAAGTAAATGCAGGGAGTTGAAGTGTCATTGTCTTGACAGACACATCAAACTCGTAAGTGACGTGTCCGTTCTTTCGTTTTTTTAGAAGTTAGGAAAGTTTGGTTGGGTTGGATTTCAGACGTCGAAGAGAGTGGATGGGTTAAACGGGTCTTCCATTCCTGAAAGGGAGGTGACGTGCCTCAAAATGCAGACTGGGAGAAACCCAGAGGCAAGATATTCACTTTCCATTCTTCTGCATAGTGACACCTGGGAAGTGAAATAAAATCTTCATATAAAACCAATCATCATCTTGGGTCGTTTGAAACATCTTTGTTAACAGATTCCAGCTCGATCCAAGGACAGATCGCATCCTCAGGTAGGGCCAAAAGACAGGCGGCCAAGAGCAGTTTAAAAGATATATCGTATAATAAAATGTCTGACGCACACGCACAGGAAAAAATACTTACAAATAGATTGTTACATAAATATAGTGACCACATATGGTTCAAATAATGAAGAACCACATACATTCAGTTAGACTGCGTAACAAAACGTCAACACACAACGGATTTGGGTCTTTACAAATACACGCACGTCGAGTTTATACACACGAGTTTATGCACCCTCGGCATGAGACACAAAATATAACCTTTTTCGATTTGTGACCTATTTGAGATTAAGATGATTAACGCACATAAACGTTTGTGATGGTTATACAACATTAGCTGAATATATAACTCTGTTCACTTAGGAACTACGCCATAAAATAGCCCAACTGAAGCAAACGCCACCCAGGCAACCATCATCAACTATCCACGTCCTACAACAGGAATTAGTTCATTTTTGCCTTAAATAGTGCGGTATAAAGACTACGAACACCAAGGGTCCCTTCAAAGTTCTGAAACACTAAGAGAAGCATGTCATCATCGACAAATGTGAAAATGTGACGGAGACTACTTCCATTTAAAGAGTTAAAGCAAATTTCCTGAAAAAAATAATCACAGGGAGAGAACCCGTCTCAACCTATGCAGAAGGCAGACATGTCCCAATAGCTACAGAATCGTAACCAGTACAACCAAGGTCAGAGTCACTACCAGAAGCACCCACCACTTCAACCAGGCAGAAGTACAAGACATTAATTAATGATTACAAAATACAAAGTACAATTTCCAATTCTTAAATGAATATAACGGAGGAGTTTTGTAGAGTTTTCAAAGGTCAAATTGTTGAACTTTGAGCTCTTGACAGCCAAATTATTGGCCGAAAACCAACAGCTAAATAAGGAAAAAATAAAAGTACAAATTCATAAATAACTATGAGCTGAAGTTTTACTTTGATGCTGCGGTGATTATCTTTGCTCTGCGCCTGCTACTACTCTACTGCCTCTTCTATTCTTGCTGCCTGCCTCCTCTACTTTTATAATCCCATCAGTATTTAAAGCTGGGTCTGACCATTACTCCTGATCTGAGATGGAACACGTACATCAAATCCGTTGCCAAGGTAGCTGGAAAAATAATGGGATCATTCTATCGCTTCAGTAGATATCTCATTGCTGATGCAATTCTCTACCTGTAAGAGCCAAGTCTGTCCACATCTGGACAAGAGCTGCTAAAAAGACCTTAAGTTGCCTTGACAAGGTTCTAAATAGACTTCGTAGCCTAGTGGGAGATGCCCCTTTCTCTTCCCTGCAACTTCCTTTCCATTAGACGTTGCGAGTCTGGCTTTGCTTTATCGTTATTTTCATGGCAAGTGTTCATCTGAGCTCCAATCTATGGTACCCCCTTTTCAAACTTTCATGAAAAACACTCGTCTATCTGAGACCATTATAAATAATTTCCCTCACCCTTTATCTGTGCCTAAACCTACACGTAGATTCCCTGAACAAAGCTTCATTTTTAGAACTGCACGCCTGTGGAACTCTCTTCCGTTTTCCTTCTTTCCAACTGACTACAATATGGCCGTCTTCAAGTTCAATGTAAACAAGTTCTTGATGAGCTGTCACTTTAAGTAATCCAATTTACCAAATCTCCACTGCTAACGATTACTACAATATTGACCCATTGACTACCGTACACTCATTGAGCCTTATCCTCAAGTGTCTTCCAGGCCTTTATAAGTGGTGACTCCTTTGGAAAAAATAAAAAAATAAATAATTTAATGACTTAATGAGTGGTAAATATTGATTCTTTATGTGATGGGTGCGCTGTGAGAATTTAAAGAGTGCCATGTAAAAATGTTTGGGAACTGTCGCTCAAACTTATAAGAGCAAACGAAAGTATATTTTTAGAAATCGGAAAGGAAAGGATGAGTATAGAAGATGAACAAAGAGAAAAGAGATAATTGTACATTTGACAAAACAATTGAACGAAATTGCAGTAAAGAGGAAATAAAAAGAGCGCGGACCTTATACGTCGCGTTTCCAATTCCGTTTTCTTAATGGGCGTCGATGGTCGTCATTAGTCACTTTACAACACTGACGGACTTTCGAAAAGACAATTGCTTGGAATTTAATAAGGATTGCCACCTGAAAATAGCAAAGGCATACTGCGTACGTTGGAGAGTGTACGCGTATGAATACGTCACATATTCATAGGAGTATCCTTGTGGAGTGGTTCTTGGTCTTACACCGAATTTTATATGAATTTTATATGAATTGGGGTATAAAATAATTTTTTTAACGAAGGAAGAAAGTGAAGTTTTACCTATGTCACAGTTACCTACATCTAAAATTTCAAGTCTTTAGACCGACAATTAGCGGAGGAATTTGGTAGAATCTGCAACGGTCAACTCTTTCAATTTCCACCTTTTGGCAACCAAATTTTCGCCCCAAAACTGTCTAAAATGCTTGCCACATGTCTGAATACCCGTTATGTATAAATCTTAAATGTTTAAACCCAACATTGGCTGAGTAGTTTGCTAGACATCGCAAAGGTCAAATCTTTTGAACTTTGACCCATTAGCAGCTCAAATTTTCGACCCAAACCGATTAAAAAGCTTGCCCTATCTCTGAATTGCTTTTATGTAAAATTTCAAATGTCTAGACCAGAAATTGGCTGAGTAATTTGGTAGAGACCGCAGAGGTCAAATTTTTTTAACTTTGACCCCAATTTTCACCCCTTAAAATATTTTTTGGCTCAAATCAAATTAAAAAGTTTGATCCGTGTCCAAGAAACCTACATTTAAAATTTCAAATGTTTAGACCCAAAATTGGCGGAGGAGTTTGGTAGAGATTTAAAAGTTAAAAAAAACCCTTGGCAGCAAAATTATTGGTCGAAAACCTATTAAAAAGATTTTCCCAAATCTCAGTACTCCTTATGTCAAATCTCGAGTCTGTACACACACGCACATGCACGCACGCATACAGATATTTTCACTTTTATAGATATATAGATAGTAATAGTAATAATAATAATAATAATAATAATTATTATTATTATTATTATTATTATTTAATAATATTTTATTCATTTGTTTACCTAATTATAGATGTTATTTTTCAACTCTAGATGGTATATATTCCCCAAAGATTTTCGAGAGCATAGTGTGTGTGTGTGTGTGTTTTTTTTTTTTTTGTTGTTGTTGTTAGATGTCTTAATGTGTTGTAAGGTTTTTGTGGAGCATCCATTTCGCTTGAGCACTTGTTGAAATGTTCTAATGGAGATGATCATGTCCGTTTCATTCGTGCATCTGCTACGACTGCGGTTTCTTTCCTTTGTAGCATATGTTATTTTTGCTTGGGTAGGGAGTGCCGACTTATGGTTTATGAAAATGTCCCGACACGCAAATTTTTATATATATATATATATATATATATATATATATATATATATATATATATATATATATATAAATTGGTGTTTATTTGACCTGTTTCGGTGATGTAGAGTGTAAAACGAGTAGTGATAGGTGTCCGGATGTGTTTGGGCGTTCTATTGTAAATCTAATATGTGGATCTACGTTTTGGAAGTTAATGAATATTTTATTAGCTTCTTGACGAGATGCTAGGATGAGAATGTCATCTACATATCTCATGAAGAAGGTGGTAATTATGTAGTGCGTTTCGTTCCAGTCCATTTATGTATATTATAGCCAGAAGTCCGGATAGGCTGGATCCCATGGAAAGTCCTGATATTTGTTTATATGATTTTTGTTTATATTGAAAGTGTGTGTTGTCTACTATTATGTTTAAGAGTTGGTGTATGTCTTCGGTGGTGAGGTTAAGACAGTATAGATTATTATAGATGTATTCTGTAATTAGGTCCACAGATGAGTGTGCAGGTATTGATGTGTAGAGAGAGAGAGAGAGAGAGAGAGACAACATCTATGCTGAAGGCGTATCTGTTGTGTTGAAGGTACTGGGTCCGTGATGATTGTAGTCTATATATGACTTCTTCATAGCTGTTAACATGACCTGGATAGGTGGAAAGCAGGAGTTTTAGTATCTGTGATAGTATCCAAGATATTTTGTATAGTTGCCCTTCTGTGTTTGAAACGATGGGTCTGATTTGTATAGATGGGGTGTTTTGTGCGTTTCTGTTAGGTGGTAGAATCTGGGAAGTTTGCTGTTTGTTGCAATGATATTTCGCATGTATTTATTGGTTATCTTGTTTGGTTCAGGCTGTATTTGTTCGATTTTCGATATCTGTGAAAGAGATTTTTGTGGTAGGAGAATATAGTGTTTCGTTGCTAAGGTGTTATAGTGCTAGGGATTCGAACATATCTTGTGTGTATGATGCAGAATTCTTTCGCTTTGTCGGGGGTAGGAATATCAGGTTTTTATCTTTAAAGATTTTAAGGGTGAGTAGTTGCGTGTTTGTGAGGTTGGGTGTGATTTTACGTTATTCACGTTGGGTGATGTTAAGTATGTTGCGTCCAAGACTTGCGAGTTTAAAGTCTAGCTCAGAATTGTCTGGGGGTGGATATAATGTACGGCCAGGTTTATAGGTAGAAAAATCGGATGTGTTATTCACGATGGAAGCATGTGTGTCTTGTGAGTTTTGTTTGAAGGCGAATGGCTATTTCAGGTGATAGCCTGTTGTGTAGAATTCGAATTTTAGTCTGTTATTTATTTTCTGCGTGGTTATGAACTTAGGGGCAAGGCTGAGAAGTTGAATTTCATTAGGTGTTAGGGTATTAGTCAGGTCTGTGATAAGCGAGTTATTTGTGGGTTTCTTGTTGTTGCCATTGTTGTTGTTTTGTTGAGTCTGTTATTGTTGGTTGTGTTGCTTTTATAGAGTAGCCCGGGTGTTTGGAGGTGTACGTTGAGCAATAAAAAAAAAGGTCAATTTTTTAAACTTTGACCCCTATTATGACCCCCTAACGTTTATTCTTTTGGGCTCAAATCAAGTTATTAAGTTAGATCCAAAGTCCAAGGAACCTATATCTAAAATTTCAAGTGTTTAGACCGAGAATTGTCGGAGGAGTTTGGTAGAGTTCGCAGAGGTCCAATCGTTGAACTTTGACTCCTTCACAGCCAAATTTCTGGCCGAAAACCGATCACATCCATTTTCCCAAATCTCAGTATCCTGTATATCAAATTTTGAATCTGTAGACATAAAATTAACAGAGTTATTGCGTAGTGAAATGTACACAGACAGACACACGGACACACAGATAGACACGTTCACTTTTATAGATATTGTTGTGGAGACGCCAACTAATTAACATAGGTGGGTGAGTGAGATATATAAAGGTATCAATCACCAATACCGGGGGAGTTCTGCAACGACCGCCAAATAGGCAAGACGCCTATGTTACCTCCAGTAAGACATGCAACACGCCACCTGCCGAAATATCTCCAACTGAAGTAATCTGAAGACATGTAAATATGCATATAACTTTTCTGCCTAATATATTATTGTTATACCTTTACTTTCAGTGTTCTTGTTAATTTTTTGTGCAGACACAACAGATATATAGATAGATATATATAAAAGTGAACGTGTCTGTGTGTGTGTGTGCGTCTATGTACATTTTCCCACGCAATAACTCTGTCAATTTTCAGTCTACAGGCTCGAAATTTGATATATACGATACCAAGATTTGGAAAAATCTTTGTAATCAGTTTCCGGCCAGAAATTTGGCTGTTAAGGGGTCAAATTTCAACGATTTGACCTTTGAGAACTCTACCAAACTCCTCCGCCAATTTTTGTTATAAACACTTGAAATTTTAGATATAGGTTCCTTGGACTTGATCTAATTTAATAACTTGATTTGAGCCTCAAACAATAAACGATAAGGGGTCATAATAGGGGTAAAAGTTTAAAATAATTGACCTTTTTTTTTTTTTTTTTTTTGCTCAACATATACCTCCAAACACCCGGCCAACCCCGGGCTGAAATGCTAGTATATATATATATATATATATATATATATATATATATATATATATATATATATATATATATATATATATATATATATCAGTCCATTTTCTTCCTTCGGTTAAACAATGATTTTATACCTCGATTCATATTCGATCTGATTTTTTGCTATTCACCAAGACGCTCTAAAATGGCCTCTACCAAAGCCAAGAACCACGCCATAAGAATACTCATATGAGTATGTGAAGTCTTTATACGTGCACATGCTTCAACCTACGCAGTAAGCCTCTGCTATTTTCTGGCGACAATCCTTATTAAAGGCCAAGCAATTGTCTTTTCGAAAGTCCGTCAGTGTTTTTGAGTGACTCATGACGACCATCGACGCCCATTAAGAAAACGGAACCGGAAACGCGACGTATAAGGTCCACGCTCTTTTTTCCTCTTTACTGCAATTTCGTTCGATTGTTTTGTCAAATGTACACTCATCTCTTTTCTCTTTGTTCATCTTCTATACTCATCCTTTCCGATTTCTAAAAATATACTTTCGTTTACTCTTATAATTTGGAGAGACAGTTCCCAAACATTTTTGCATGGCACTCTTTAAATTCTCACAGCGCACCCATCACATAAACAATCAATATTTACTACTCCTAAAGTTATTAAATTTTTTTTGCATTTTTTTCCAAAGGAGCCACCACTTATTAAGCTCCGTAGGCCACTCGAGGATAAGGCTTCACGAGTGTACGGTAGTCAATGGGACAATATGAATTTAGGAAAACTCGTCCCAGGAAAACTCCTACCCGGAAAACCCATACCCGGAAAACTCGTACCCGGAAAACTCGTACCCGGAAAACTCGCCTCTTTCTGCTAGATAGGAAAACTGGTCTCTTATTGAACATTTATCGATTTAAAACACATTTTATGACCGTTCTTGAAGAAGATGCTGTCTTAAAAAGAATATATACATCCCAGAATATTTTTTAAAAAAAAATTTTTACTTGTTTACTGTTGTTTTAAAAACATTAAATTGATTTTTCAAAGTGTTCGTTTTCTACTTAGCTTCGAACATTTTTGGTGGTTAAACTTATTTTAAAGAGTTTATTTAGTAACAAAAAAAACAAGTAATGTCGAGTGTTACTTTTAAA
>NW_027633229.1:40000-62500 GCF_053919585.1 Euprymna scolopes
TTTGGGTCATTATCTTGCATGAACCACCAACGACGACCAAGTGAGAGCTCTTTAGCAGAGTCTTTCAGGTTTTCATCCAATATTTTAACATAATCTTCCTTTTTTATGCTACCTGTGACCTTAACAAGTCGCCCTGGTCCAGAGGCAGCAAAGGATCCCCAAAACATCAAACTGCCTCCACCGTGCTTCACTGTGGGTATGGTGTTCTTAGGCAGGAAAGCTTCGCCAGATTTTCTGTAAATATAAGACACTTTATTATGGCCAAATAACTCTATTTTCGTTTCGTCAGTCCATAGAACACGTTTCCAGAATGCAACATCTTTATCAATATGACGTTTTGCAAAGGCTAGCCTTGCTTTCAGGTGCATAGGCTTCAATAAGGGAGTATTTCTCGGACGACATGCTTTTAAACCAGCTCTCTTCAAAACTCTACCAACTGTATGTCGAGATACATTCACTCCAGAGGTGCTCTGTTCATCAACAATCTCCCCAACAGAGATCCTTTGGTTTTGTTTTACTTGTCGAACAATTTTCCGTTCATCTCTTGGGGAAAGAATCCTTTTTCTCCCTCTACCCTCTAAACTCATAACGTGGCCTTGCGATTTGAACTTGTTTATTATGGCTCTAACAGTGGATTTGGGAAGGTTTAGCTTCTTTGAAATCTTATCATAGCCCTCCCCATTGGTATGGCATGCTACAACAAGCTTCCTGACGTCTTCGCTGTGTTCCTTAGTTTTAACCATGGCGATTGAAAATTATAATTTAGTCACTTATAATAGTTTAAATAAATCGCTATCTAAAAATTATCTGAAAAAAATTATTCACTGAATTAGCGTTAAACAAGCATAATATGGCTATAAAAAAGTTCAGAAAGCACGTAAACCGGAAATTGATTGATATTATACTGATACTAAAAGAAAAACAAAGCCGTGCCAATAATTTTGAACAAGAGTTTTTTGCAATTATGTTTGTTGTTCCTTTGTTATTTATTTTTTCTAAAATCCGATTGCTGCATCGGAAAGGCCAGTTAAAAATGCATAATATACTTTGTTATTTTCTTTAATTTAATCCCTTTTTTAGAATTTATTAGACAAAATTTAACTTTTATTTTACCGTGCCAATAAATATGATCATAACTGTATGTATGTATATATGTATATATATATATATATATATATATATATATATATATATATATATATATATATATATATATATATATATATATATATATTATTTCCACAGCCAAACACCGTCGCCGCTCATACTTGATTCATACTTTTATGAATTTTATTATTTTATAGGAATTTCCTATTTTGTACTGGTTTATTACTTTCGCGTATAAATGTTACTTTCTTATTGAACTCGTAAAGATTTCAATTAGTGGCAAATTGTAATTGTCTGTATTTTTTTTTTTTTTTTTTTTTGCAAATTATTTAACACTTTCATGTGAAAATTTGTTAGATTTAATGGGAAGTGAGGAAGAAATAGAATTCTGACGAAGCGAAGGAGGGAAAGGGGTAAGCAATCGCAGCTATTTGGGTTTTCGCTTTTATGGGAATAACTTGGCTATTCAATCACCACAAGTCAACTGATCTTCCCGCTTGCATGACGTCAGTTTATAGTGGAGAATCCAGCTCATCCAAAAGCGGGTACTCTGGATCAAGGCAGAATTTTCCATGATCGGCATTTTCTGCGATCGAAAATAAAACAATCTCTTCGTTCTGTTGTGTAATCGTATGTGCATATATATATATATATATATATATATATATATATATATATATATATATATATATATATATCGAATAGTGTGTATATTGAGATGTATATCGGGATGTTGACAAATAACGGGGATACATTCATAACAAGTGAATGAGACACTTGTATATCACTGTTACACAGAACGAGGCGTCGCTTGAATAACGGCATAAGCGGCGGCGACGGTGGCGATAATTCTATTTTTTTTTACACAGGAATCACCACTTATCAAGTCCAGGAGGCCACTCGAGGATAAGGGTTAATGGGTATATATTAGTTAATGTGGTTATAGCGTAGAAAACATAAGTAGTCAATCACCACAACTTATCTCCATGTGAAAATGTGTTAGCTATGGAATAATTTTATAAGTTGGATTACTTAGGGGGGGGTCATCAAGAACTTGTTTATCTTATCAATCAGGTTGTAGTTAGGTGGAAAGCAGGCAAACGGAAGAGAGTTCCACAGGCGTGAAGTTCTAAGAAAGAAGCTTTATTCATAGAATCTAAATTTAGGTTTAGGCACAGATAAAGTGTGTGGGAAACTATTGATAGTGGTTCTGGATAGACGAATGTTTTTTGTGAAAGTTTGGCGGGAAGGGACCATAGATTGAAGCTCAGACAAGCACCTACCATGGAAAGAATGATAAAGCAGAGACAGGCTCGCAACATCTCTTCTGTGGGAAAGAGGTTGCAGGAAAAAGAAAAGGACATCCACCACTAAGCTATGAAGTCTATTTTGAACTCTGTCAAGGCGGGATAAGCTGCTTCTAGCAGCCCCATCCCAGATGTGGCAACAGTACCCCATCATTACTGGGTTTGATTCTATATTTTTTCCAAATATCATTTGATAACTTGTCTATTTAATTACTGGGGTGTCTTTTTTTACATAACACGTCGAAGGAGAAGGTAATGCTTGGAATGATGGACCTCTGGGATCGAGCAGAATACTCTGACACAAGTCCGAATAATGAATTTATATTATTGATAAAAATAGTAAAACATGAGCAATAGGAAGAGAGAGAGAGAGAGAGAAGGAAAGAGAAAGAGAGAGAGAAGGAAAGAGAAGGAGAGAGAAGGGGTGCGATATGGTAGAATGTATAGAGAGTGGGGTTAAATAAATAATTGTTAACTAATCTCTACTCTCATCTAACAATTTTTGTGGTTCATATTATCACACAGATGTCCAGCCAGCCCGTTTTTTGAAAAACAGACGTTTTATTCGAGCCGGCAACATCTCATTTGCATGTAAGGTAGTAGGAACATTCATTACTTCACGAGAGCAGCCGCATATAATTAGACACAGAAACCCTCTTATTTTTGTTTATTTCTTGTGGGGGTCTTTTTCTTTTTATACATGACCGGACCCTACATGCTACAAAAAAAATCAAAGGTTTGTAACAATTTTGAGCTATTATTATTTCCGAGCGACGACAAACTAATTTACCACAGTAAGTGCAAATAGCAAGAAAGAAAGAAAAAAAAGATAAAGGAGGGGTATATAAGTATACACGACAAAGATATATATATATATACTAGCAAAAGTACCCGTCGTTGACTGGGTTCAAAAACAGTCTACAGAAAATGGACTCTGATTTATGAAAGTATGATAGGTTATGAAAAGGAAGGGTTGTAAAGACATAGCTTCGAATTTGGGGGGTATCAAAACCAAAGCAAAATATGATGAAAGTAAAAATAAAATAGATAAACCCCATAATTTATTATACCATACCTGTTCACACTGAAACACTTATCACAATATTCTGTGGATCTATATCAAAAAACCTTGTTAAACTTTGTGACATATTTTCATTCTATGGAGGTCAGGCGCGAACGAACACCCCATAATTTTATTATACCATTTTTCTTCAAACTGAAACATAATTATCAAAGTATACTTACGCAGATAAACATGAAAAGTCTTTATTAAAGTTTGTGCCTATTTCCATTCTATGGAGCCAGGCGCGAACGCAGACCCCACAATTTTATTATACCATCCCTGTTTAAGTTAAAACATATTTATCAAAGTATTATTATGTACATCTACATCAAAAACACTTGTAAACGTTTATTTTTTAAATTTTTTATTTCCATACTTTGTGGACCAGGCACGTACGCAGACCCCACAATTTTAATGAATCATCATTATGCCAGATCAAACATACTCATTCTTGTGTCTCGATACATACATCTTCTATCATTATATGTGATCAGTTTTCTATAATAGTCAACGATATAGGAGCCTATTCGTGACCAGACACACACAGAGACGTTCAGCTTATATATATATATATATATATATATATATATATATATATATATATATATATATATATATATATAGAGAGAGAGAGAGAGAGAGAGAGAGAGAGAGAGAGAGAGAACAAGGGACAGAGGTGGACAAAACAAGAGATAGAGAAAAAGAAAGAAAGAAAGAAAGAAAGAAAGAAAGAAAGAAAGAGAGAGCGGTGCTGGGGGTACAATGGACGCCAGAAAACTGAGTAAAACGAGAGTACTTGGTAAAAGTAATACGATCCCTATTTAAAAGTTTCTAAGGGAGAAAATTCGAGATAGATTGATAGAGAGAGAGAGAGAGAGAGAGAGAGAGAGAGAGAGAGAGAGAAATAGATAGATAGATAGATAGATAGATAGATAGATAGATAGATATATAGATAGGTAGATAGATAGATAGATAGATAGATAGATAATATATATATAGGTAGATAGATAGATAGATAGATAGATAGGTAGGTAGATAGATAGATAGATAGGTAGATAGATAGATAGGTAGATAGGTAGATAGATAGACAGATAGATAGTTAGAGAGATAGATAGATAGATAGATAGATAGATAGATAAGTAGATAGATAGGTAGATAGATAGATAGATAGATAGATATATAGATAGGTAGATAGATAGATAGATAGATATATCGGTAGATAGATAGATAGATAGATAGATAGGTAGAAAGGTAGATAGATAGATAGATAGATAGATAGAGAGAGAGAGAGAGAGAGAGAGAGAGAGATAAATAGATAGATAGATAGATAGATAGGTAAATAGATAGATAGATAGATAGATAGATAGATAGATAGATAGATATGAAGCAAAAGAAAGATGGATTAAGCATTGGTTTAAGCACTACTATTCAACCAACATTTATCTACTATCCTCACATATCGTACTTGAAGTTCATCTAAAGATTTGCCGTTCCGTCCTGACCTTTAATTCTCCGAAACATGTGATATTGAAACAAAATTATCAATACAAGAAAAGCATCACACAATTCTTAGTAAATCATAAAAAACAAAAAAAAAAAACTAAGAAATATTGCTACGAGCTAAGTATAGCAAGGAATCAAAAGTATCTCACTTCTTAAACTGCGATGAATCTTAATTTTTATGATCCAAAACTGTAATCCAAGTGTGTGGGTGGCGGGGGAAGATATCCCTCTAGTCGTATTATTTGTATCCTTTGCACTACTGTTCTCATTTGCAATGTTATTTTTCACAACGTTTCGGTGGATGTAACCTTCGACTTCCTTCATGTTGTTAGATGTTGACCGGGCAACACCGAAGTGATGCTGGTCGATGATTAGTATTATTATTCAAGCCAAATGTTTTGTTTTGTCAGCAAATATATGTTTTAGAATAAAGGAAATATTTAGATGTTTATTTACATTTAATAGTTACCAGGAATGTTAACTTAAAATTGTTTTTTTTTTACATAGGCACCACCACTTATCAAGGCCGATAGGGCACTCAAGGATAAGGGTTAAAGAGTGTAGAGTAGTCAAAAGGACAATATAGTAATCGATAGTAATGGAAGTTCGGTAAATTTGTTAACTTAAGTGGAACGGCTCATCAGAAATTTGTTCGCGTTGGACTTGAAGACAACCATATTATAGATAGCTGGAAAGCAGGAAAACGGAAAGCAATTCCACAGACGTGCAGTTCTAAGAAAAAAACTTTGATCATGGAATCTATGTTTAGGTTTAGGTACAGATAAAGAGTGGGGAAAATTATTGATAATGTTTTCAGCTAGTCTAGTGTTTCTTGTGAAAGTTTGGCGAGGGGGGGACCATAGATTGAAGCTCAGTCGAATACTTTCCATGAAAATAAAGATAAAGCAGAGACAAACTCGCAACATCTCTTCTGTGAGATAGAGGTTGCAGCGAAGAGAAAAGGACATCTCCCACCAGGCCACGAAGAAAGTCTATTTTGAACCCTATCAAGGCAGGACAAGTCTTTTCTAGCAGCTCCTGCCCAGATGTGGCAACAGTATTCCATCCTTGGACGTATCTGGCTCTTATATAGATAGAGAATTGCATCAGCAGTGAGATATCTACTGGATCGATAGAAGGATCCGACCATTTTTCCAGCGGCCTTGGCAACAGATTTGATGTACGTATTTCATTTAAGATCAGGAGTAAAGGTCAAGCCGAGAAGCCTGTCAAAACTTGTGGCCTCCCCAAGACGAGAGCCATTCATTTTAATTGATGCCAGATGGGGATCAGAACGTTGATGATGTAAAGATAGAAGCTTGGTTTTAGATGCATTAGAAGTAACCAGCCACTCCTTTCCCCATTGTAAAACGTGATCAAGATCAGAGGAGAGAGAATCGGAGAAAACTTGGTCGTTTACTGTCTTAGATGTGCTACCATAGATGGTAGTGTCGTCAGCAAAAATGTCTACGAATGATGTAAGGATGTGATTTGGAAGATCATTAATGTAGATCAGGAAAAGAGTTGGGCCCAGGATGGACCCCTGAGGGACTCCAGCATTTATCATAACAATTTAGTTGACAAGTTAGAAATAATGACATGTAAAAACATCAGGTGATGTATTAATGGCACCATTTATATGGGGAGATGGTCTTTTTTGAGATACGTGGAAATTAGTTAGAGTTAATCGAAATCGGAAGAAAAACGGGCGGTTGACAGATCGAAAGTCAGAAATTGCGATAGTCAGAAACAGTGTTGCAACTTTCCAAAAGAAAAAGAACCTTCAGGAATAAAAAGTTGCCGAAAATAAAACGCGAGGTTCTGTCGTTCTTTGAGGGAATTTCTATTGCAGCTTTCCCGTCAAGACAATACCAAAGATGGAGCAGATATGTCCCGATTGGCCAGATGTTGAACCCCCGAAATAACTGCTATTCATCCATTGTGTTGTCAAGGTATGTATGCATTTTTTGTACTGTCATGAACTGTATTTAAATGTATATACACACAAAACGAACTCTAGACACACGATCACAACGCTAGACGGTCACAGACAAACACATGCATATACCTACCCTCACCACTGGACGATAATGAATTTCATACACCATTTACCCCCCCCCCCTCTCATGTTATACAAACGCATACAACACAACAAGGTGTTTCTGTCGAACGCAGCAATCTTTCTGTCGAATTCGGGAATCAGCACGAAATTTGAAACAAAATCCTTTATTTAATCCATGGGAGTAGCATTCTCTCAACCATGATTGGGTAAAAATCTTAAATAATTAGTAATTGTATTTCAGTGCGTCGCCCGCACTGAACACTGAACCTTCAACCTCCAGAAGAGTGTAACTTAAAACTGAATTTTACAAAGTACTTTATCCACTACGCCACGAGTCCTTGCGGACGACATTCAAAATACAATTGCGAATTACTTAAGACCATAGTTTGGGAAACGAGAGGATTTTACTTCTATGGATTAAATAAAAGGTTCCGTTCGAAACATCGTGCAGATTCCCGAGTTTGACAGAAAGATTCCCACGTTCGATAAGCTACACCTCATGAAGGTCAGAGGCTACATCGATCAAAACGTTGAGAAAATAACATTCAAGATGAGAACAGTAATTCGAAGACTCCAAATAATACGAATAATCAATCTTCATCTAAAAAATTCAGAAACAAAATATCCCTCCCTGTTTGAAGAACACGCCTCCATCATCAACATCAAAAGATAATCAATAAACCTGAAGTTTCTATTGTAATCGATCTTAACCGATTGGTACGACCATATTTTGCTTTACAAGAAAATTGGGCAATCACGCATATTAACTTACTCGAGCCACTTCTTGTTATCTACGTCATAATATGTCATAGGAAATCTGCTTTTACGAAGATTTATAATAATACTTAGCTCCTCAAGCAGTTGGACCGTGGCCTTCGTTATAAAGATGGCCGGCCAGCTGAAAAAATGACGTCATCGCCGAGGTCCCAACAAGCAAGATATGTGGAACTCTTAGACTGTCAATAATGAACAGTAATTTTTACAGACAGCGTTACAAAACTTCAAAATTGGATTAAAATAAAGAAATAAAGAAAGAACACGATTTATACTGAAACTCATCTAATATTAATAATAAAAAAATAATAAAAAAAACACAAGTTATTTGTTTAAGTATATTATAAGCAATTGAATATTTCGTTGTATTATAGATTTTAAAGATTAGAATGCGTTCTTTAATTACTTATAAATTACATTTTAAAAAAGTGAAGGAACACGATTTGATTTGAAATAAACTTGAAGTTTATTTAATATAATTAAATGAAAATTATGCATGTAAGATTATGAATATTTGAAGCAGAACACAAGCAAAACATTTGATATGAGTTAAGACAATAAACAAATATTAAAATTAAACTTTTTTTTAAAATCAAAATGAATATTTTTTTAAAATCAAAATGAATATTTTTTAATCAAAATGAATATTTTTTAATCAAAATGAACCACAATATTTTTTCAAAATCAAAAACAATATTTTAATAAATTCATGAAATATTGCACAGTAAAAAAAATTAACCTAAAGAAAAAATCATGTTTCTTATTTAAGATTATTTCACCACATAACAAAAATAACATGCAAAATCATTTTTTTATATCCATATTTTCAGTTTGTTAAAATACGTGGGTTTGTATTACTGTACACATAGATTCGAAAAAGTTGTCAAAAAACAAATATATAACAAATAAATGTTATCAAAGGCAAGATAAGTTACTTTTCTGCCAAACTGGATATATTTTTCGTGTTTTTATTCAATGTAACATGTTTATTCAGCTCGAAAAACATAGTGTTTACCGATGTATTCGAAAATTCCAGATGGCGTCTGATTCTCTCTTTAACACGGTAAGTTTGGGATAAGGTGTTATAAATACAAAACCGGATAAAATACTGTTAAAAACTCGCTCAATATATGTTACCGTGACATAGGTTGACATATATTCGGCGGGTTTTTAATAGTATGTTGTATAGTTTTTTATTTATAACACCTTATCCCAAACTTACCGTGTTAAAAAGAGAATCAGACGCCATCTTGAATTTTCGAATACATCGGTAAACACTATGTTTTTCGAGCTGAATAAACATGTTACATTGAATAAAAACACGAAAAATATTTGGTAGAAAAGTAACTTATCTTGCCTTTGATAACATTTATTTGTTATATATTTGTTTTTGACAACTTTTTCGAATCTATGTGTACAGTAATACAAACCCAATTACGTTAATGAAATGAATTGTACTTATTTACTATGCCTCCCCACGGGACAAAGTTAGACACCAGGGTCGTTTTTTAACGTGGAGAAAAGGTACAAAAATAAAAATTGTCTCAGTCGTGAAGGATTTCTCCTCCACCGAAAGAGAACAAGAAATAGAATGCAGCATCTGGAGAACAGATACTACACTTTGATCTGGTCCCGAAGGCCAAGACTGTTTAAGACCACGAGTGAACGCGCGTTTTTTTTTTTTTTAGTTTAGTTTCATATATATATATATATATACATATATATACATATATATATATATATATATATATATATATATATATATATATATATATATATATATATATATATATATATATAAGTATTTTTTAAATTTTATCTTTCTAGCTTTAAAAAAAAGTTTAAAAATTTTATCAGCCGGCATAATTTATTTTTAAATATTGAAAAATTTCAGAAAAATAAATTATTGTTAGATTTTTAAAACGTGTGTCAACAGCTTTAAAAAATCGTGTTTTAAAGAGTCGATGTTGTCTCGCATTTTCATTAGTTTTGTATGCTGTAAAAAAATTTTTTTTAATATTAGCAATTTATTTGAAGCTTCTTCTTTTGAATGGTAGAACATTTAGGATGATAATATTGAATTAAATTATAGTTACATCGTGTTAAATACAGGGGGGAGCACGTTAAAACTTACTTTGCTGAATGGAGATGGTGTAAAATCCTTCTTTTTTTTTACTGCATTATAATTCTTTATCTTTCGGAAATGAAAATACTGTCACTTTTTGGTCCTTTACGATAATTTCCTCAGCAAGTTGGAACGATGCACCGTGAAGGCATTTTAATAAAAAAAGAAATATTACACTGACTTCAAGACGTTACGAATGCCTACCGGTGACTACCGGTGTCACCGGTATGGACTATCCGTGATGACGTCAGCAGATTAAATTATTTTTGCCCACCGGCCATCTTGTCTTTTAAGACGGTCTTGGTTGGACACACTCAATTTATTTCACTACATGATAATATAAATATGGAAAAAGTTAACTCACAAACATCGCTCGAAAACATACCAACGCCTAGTAAGCATTGACACATTAAATTAATAAAAAACGGACGAACTAATACGTTAAATGTAATGACGAGCACACTTCTTCCTTACCAAACATTAGCTCGGATGCAAATGTCTTAAAAACGAAAAACCAATATAACTCATGATTAACTTCTGAAAATGCCCTCTTAAACGTAATTAGGAATTTAGAGTTCTACAAAAACAAAACAAAAAAAAACAGCTTTCACAAGCAACTACACAACACCGCTAGATATGTAAACATCTCTAACAAAATTTTCGTAAAAACAGATAACAGTGGAAATTTTTATAAAATAGATAAACAAGAATATAACAAACTAATCACAGAAAACATCACAAAAATACTACAAAACCTAGATACAAATAAATGCAACTACATAGATACAATAAATGCTGAAAGTAAACATATCATTGATGAACTAAAAATGAGCGACAAAAGTAGTAAAATGTATCCCAGGAAGACCTATATTTTATTTAAGGAATATAAATGTAATTTTAACAATAACTCTAGCACTCGTTTACTTAATCCAACTAAACCCGAAATAGGTAGACTTAGTAAAACAACCTTTTTTCGAATAAACAAGCAAATAAAAAAAAGACCTCGAATTAAACCAGTGAGCGAATACTGCCGAGGTAATCGCTTGGTTTCAAAATATAGAAAATAAAAACAAAGGCACCTTTCTCCAATTTGACCTCGTGATCTTCTATCCATTCATATCGGAAGAACTCTGGAAACCAGCCCTAGACTTTGCCAAGATATATGCTGATATATTCAAAGATGAAATCCACATCATGAAAACGTGTATAAGATGAAACCAATAATAACAAGCAATGGATTGAAACAAAAACGTCGAACACTTTGATCTGACCATGTGTGTCTTGGACTCTGCAGAAGCACCAGAACTCGTAGGGTTATTCATAATTATATATCCCTGCAAATATATTTCATAATACGGATATCGACATTGAGAGCATTGCTGGGCCGCTGCGAAAAAGGTAGGTTCTCTCTACCGTGCTAGAAAGCTACTAACGTCCGAACGTATCCTGTACCTCTATAAAGCCACCATTCGCACATGCATGGAGTATTGTTGTCATATTTGGGCTGGTGGATCTTCTACTAGTCTCTCGCTCCTAGACAAGGTACAAAAGAGAGTCGCCAACCTGATAGTTCCTGACCTGTCATCTAAGCTTCAGCCTCTGTCCTATCGACGAAATATAGTTTCCCTCTGCCTGTTCTACAAGTACTTTAACGGTGAATGCTCCGACGAACTGCAAGCATTTGTACCCCCTCGACGTAAATACCCCCGACAAACCTGACAAGCAGCTAAATCCCACTCCTTTACAGTAGAGATCCTCAGATCTAAAAGAGCCTTCTACTCCAGTAGTTTATTCCCCAGAACCGCTAGACTTTGGAATTCCCTTCTGGGTTCCCGCTTCCCCAACTGTACTGACATGCAGAAGTTCAAGTGTAACGTGAACTGACATCTTGCTGCCCCCCACCACATATTACCTCTGTAGCTTATGTCCCTGATAGTAGCCCCCTATATCAAAGTGGCAATGTGCCTTGTTTGGGGTGAAAATGTAATTAAAAAAATTGTTTTTAAATCCAACAAAATCAAGGGGGAAAACCTTAGAAAAATCATACTATTTCATCGGGGATATCAAATCGACGTACGTTGTATGTTGGGTATCAAACAGTCATATGTTGTCTTGTTATGTAGTTTAGATGTGTGTACGTGCCACTAAATGTTTACTAAAACAACACTGAAACATTTGGCACAATTTCATGAAAACCAATTTGCACTGTTTAACTAGAATTTCCTTTTCTCTCTTTCTTTTTTTGTCTGTGTTAATAATATATTTTTTAATTATTATTTTAACTTATTATTATTTTAACTTATTATTATTTTAGTAATAAATACAGAATATCGCCCTTTTTCTTAATTACTTAAATACATTTTCTTTTTCGTATTTTTTGTATACAATAAACATAAAGTACCGTTTCTTCTATTTTCGTTTGATTTTTTTTCTTTTCGCGTGTCTATTTTCTTTTTTTTACCTCTAGTGAATATGTTTTCTCTTTTTTGTCTTATAAATCTAGCATATATATTTTTTCCACAGTTCTTTAAAGTAATGTTTTTCTTTACATTTTTTTCGCCTTATTAGTTTAATATTTTATCCATTATAATTTCTCTCAGAAAATTGGACCCTTATCTCTGTTGGTTGTTTTTTTTATCTGTCTTTTTCTTGACACTGTGTGGGGTGCTTTATTTATTTATTTATTTATTTTATTTGTTGTTGTTTTTTTCAAGTTTACTAAATTCCTGTCTATTTTTTCGTTGTGTTCCCAGGTTCTTTACACACCGTTGAGGGGTGATCTTGTTTATACGGCATCAAATCAAAACATGTAGTGTAGTCACTATATTACGTAATGAAGGGTTCATATATATAGATATGTCGTGTAATTGTGTTACTAAATGTCTATAGTGCTTCTTCACTTTCTGAACCATGTTATATCTTACAGTCTATTTACGTTCCGATATAATTTCGTCTAGGTGTTCTTATGCGTGTGTGTATGTGTGTGTGTGTCATACACAATTATATAAACGTTTATTTGACGACATACCTGTTTTTCTGCTGTCGTCTCTCTGATATGTTCTTCAGCCAATCTTGGAGAAGACTTCTGCGTAAACAAGGACGTTTTTAGACAGACCAAGACGCTGTGTATTAATATATAAATATTATTTTATTTCTCCCATGTAGACGACATAGCAGGAGTAATCGATGATCTCTGCTTGGGTAGTTAGTTCTTCTCCGTCTCACGTCTGAGACCCTTCCTCCTCGGGAGGAGACACCTTTCAGATCATCTTCCTTTGACGTCCTCAATCCAACTCAACTATCTTCCCAGCTAACCAGAACACGTGACAACAACCAGTCACTTCTGATCGGCTGGTCAGATATCTTCCGGTGCAACTTGATCGGCCACACATCTCATCACTTGTTTACTACCGGCGTAATAGACAGACCGACAGACAGACAGATAGATAAATAGATAGATAGATAGATAGATAGATAGATAGATCGATAGATAGATAAACAGACGCATAGATAGATAGATAGATACAAAGATAGATAGGTAGATAGATCGATAGATAGATAAAAAAAATAGCTAATTTCTATTCTGTTCCTCAACTATATAACAATACACATGGAAATGAAAATATTACGCTTAAGAGTAGGCGTAGCGACTAACATTAAAATTTCTTAGATGCCCCCTAAATAAAACTAGTTACAATCCATACTTAAAATATAATGCTAATCAATATATGATCCCCCATCAGCCATACAATAAATTCTTAACTCTATTGAAAGTAAACTTAGCAAAAATTCTAGCGACGAAAATGTTTTTAAGAAGTCAAGCAACATGAATAACACCGCCGTAAAAATAGTAGGTACCATAATATCGAAATCAAATACAAACAACAGAAGACACCAGTAGTTATTATACGACCAGAAAAGTAGAAAAAGAAATATAATTTAGCATTCCTCGCACTATATAGCACAATGTTAAAAACCAAACTAGGCAAATAAATTGCTAGATCTAGTCGAAAAACACTTCTTCGTTTATCAGGCAACAACATTTGCAACAAGAATAAAAAGAAACATTAGTCCTCTGGACAAGATTCGACTAAATGACTACTTGTGTATGCATACTTGGCGTCAAAACTGAGCCACTTTGCCCAACACTCCACAACTAACCTGAAATTAAGAAAAACGAAATGAAATGACAATCCAAAGAAAAATCACAATCAAACTAGACATTCATACGAACAAAACCAATGAGATGGGTATATATGCTGATGATAGGACACTCTATAACAGGCATGACAGGAAAACAAATGAACACATATCTAAAGAAATGGCAAAAACACTAGAGGATGACCTCCAATCTGTAGTGGAATGGGGACATAAATGGATGGTCACATTCAATGCTGCCAAGAATAAACTGGTTTCCTTCAATAATTACAAGAAACCTTCTCTGCCACCAATACCAATGGCCAGTGACTCCCTGTCTGAGAGTGCATCTTTCAAACTGCTTGGCCTAACGTTCACAGGAAACATGAGTTGGAAAAATTATATTGAAAACATTGCCAGGGCCGCTGCGAAAAAGGTAGGCTCTCTCTACCGTGCTAGAAAACTGCTGACACCTGAAAGTATCCTGTACCTCTATAAGGCATTCGCCCATGTATGGAGTATTGTTGTCACATTTGGGCCGGTGCATCTGCTCCCTCGCTCCTAGACAAGGTAAAAAAAAGAGTCGCCAATCTGATAGGCCCTGAACTGGCATCTAAGCTTCGGCCTCTGTCCCATCGACGAAACGTTGCATCTCTCTGCCTGTTCTACAAGTATTTTAATGGCAAATGCACTGACGAACTGCAGACACTTGTACCCCCACGACGTAGACACCCTCGACAAACCCGACAGGCAGCTAAATCCCACCCCCATACAGTAGAGATCCCTAGATGTAAAAGATCTTTCTACTCCAATAGTTTCTTCCCCAGAACCGCTAGACTCTGGAATTCCATTCCAAGTTCTTGCTTCCCCAACTGTACTGACATGCACAAGTTCAAGTGCAACATGAACCGACATCTTGCTGCCCAGATCCCAACATAGTGCCCCAGTAGTTTCTGCCCCTGATAGTAGCCCCCTACACCAAAGTGGCAATGCGCCTTGGTTGGGGTGAAAATGTAATTAATAAAAAATAAATTAAATTAAATTCGCCTCCTGAGGCTCGTATTTACAAATATCTGTAGCCTAGATGATGTACTTTTATCTTTTAGTAAACTCCTGTATATCTCAGCATTAAATAAAACTAAACAGCACTCTAACCCTAACACTAACCCTTCAATCCCTTCTAACTTCTTTAATATAACAGGACACCTCCTCTCTGCCGTAAGAACACGGACAGATATATATGCGAACTTGTAGTCTATATTCTCTCCCTTTGACTAGAGAACAAAGTCCTGAATCAAATGATCAGGTCATAATACGCTTTATACTAGCCTTTTAATACTGCGTTAGTTATTTGTAATTCCTCTACCGTTCTCCCTTGAATTAGAACTGTATTTTATTCGATCATGTGTCTGAGGTTTTAGATCCAGCACTCCCTAATAACTTACTATATACATATGTACGTAGATTACTGTTTTTTTAAATAATGAATAAATAAATATGTCCAAATAAAAAGAGGGCGACTTTCTAAGAAAACACCGGATCTTCAAGGTGGAGACGATAACCTTAATATCGTTTAAAAAATCAACAACAAAATTACGTAAATAGATAAAAGCAGTAAATTGTCTATGGCACAAGGGATTAAGACGCTGGACTGAAATACGAGTCCTAACAACAGTGAAGCTACGCTGAAGAGGGGTAGGGTCCCAAAAGACGCGTGTACGTAGATTACTGTTTTTAATATATATATATATATATATATATATATATATATATATATATAGGGTGTCCCAAAAGAAGCTGATGGATTTTAAATTTGATTCACTTCCTAAATATTTAAGTTATGCTTTTCATATGTAGGTAGATGAGCCTCTCCGTGATTTTTTAGTTATAGATAGTTATTATAGTCTACTTATTCTAATTTTATTTACAAAACTTAATCTAAGGTATGTTTTTCACAAGATCTAATTTTCGTTATGAAAAAAGATGTTACTCAAATGTCCACCATTTTCATTTTCACACTCTTGTGCTCTCTGCAGGGCATTGTCCAGCACATCGCTTAATGTGTCAGGGCTTATGGCCCTAATTTCCTCCTCTATATTGTTTTTAAGGGCATTTATTGTGGCTGGTTTCTTTGTGTATACCCGCTCCTTGAGGTAACCCCAAAGGAAGAAATCTGCACATGTGAGATCTGGTGAGTGGGGTGGATAATTTATCTCACAGCCACCAGAAATTATTCGGTTGCCGAATATGTCCTAAAGCAGATTTATTTCTCGTGCCGTATGCACCGTTGCACCGTCCTGCTGGAACCACGTTAATCGAGAGAACCCAATTTGACTTGATCTCCTTCTTACTGATGTGGATGGATCCTCGGCCACATTCTCTGCTAATCTCTGACGATTCTCATCACTTCTTGCCGTACGGGGTCTACCAGATTTAGGGAGGTTACATACAGACTCTTGCTCATGAAATCGAGCCACCATAGCTTTTATTGCATTTGGGAGTAGAGAAATTGCTTGTGTTGAAGTTTCGTCGAAATTCTCTTTGAGTTTCTGATAGTGACTCATTCAATCGAAAATACGACTCTACGATAAACATCCGCTCCTCGGTAGTGTAACGACTCATGATGACCTTGGAAGGGTTACTCTAGATGATCTGAAAAGATAAAAGAAAGATATAAAAAAAATTAAGAACGTTATGAATTTTTTTTTAACCATCAGCTTCTTGTGGTACACCCTGTATATATATATATATATATATATATATATATATATATATATATATATATATATATATATATATATATATATATATATATATATATATATATATATATATATATATTTAAAGGGTCAAAATTGAAAAAATCATTAATATTTTGTACATTCATCTTAGTTCTGTGTAAATTTTTAATCGGTTTATATGCCTGTCATGTTGGTACTGTGGTAACGTCACTAGCTTTTAATACTGCAGTTTCGATTCTAGCTGATGGCACCTAAATACTTTTTTATGTGTAAAGTCACGGCTCTATACTAACATATACGAAATATGGACAAATTAAAATATCATATTTAAGCGTATTTTACGACTGTGCAAAGCCGGGCAAAGCCAGGCAAAGCCGTAACCCTCCCTCCGCCGCTCATACACACACACTATATATATATATATATATATATATATATATATATATATGTATATGTATATGTATATGTATATATATATATATATATATATATATATATATATACATATACATATATATATATATATATATATATATATATATATATATATATATATATATATATAATCTTTTTGGAAAATTAATTCAAAAGAACATAAAAAAAAACTGTAAGTCCCACTATTTATTTGTTTGTAAACAAATGATGGTTTGAGCATTTTCTACGACGGGCGGGCGTGGATTTAATACACACTCGAGAAGAAATATTTACGGCACTGATTCGTAGCCCGATGGTTAGAGCTGTCGACTGTCAACGCGACGGTTGTAAGTTCGATCCACGGCTGGGAAAAGGTGTTTGTCTAGCCGCACTGGTGAGTTGTGATACAACGACAACATTACTGTATATGGATGAAAAAAATATATATATATATGTTACATATATATATATATATATATATATATATATGTATATATATATATATATATATATATATGTATAACACATATATACAGAGAAAGTATACATATATATTCATTCGCATTTCGTAATGTTTGTTGACGTTATAAATTTGTTTAAAGCTTTATTAATAGCTTCTCTGGCCATTTTAAAGGCAAGAGATGCCTACTTGAGTTTCAACTTAGAACTAGATCAGGAAACAACTTGTTAAACGCTGTAAATCTTTACAGGGACACATTTCTTCTTCTTCCTTTTGTGAACAAAAAATATATCGAGAAATGTATGCGTATCGGAAGTAGGATGGAAAGGAGAACTCTATCGACGCAGGTCGTCCATCAGAAGCGTTAGAGTGACAGAGACGGGCTTGTCTGCCATGTGAGATTGGTTCGCAACCAATCACGAACCAAGTCAATGTTCTGCGGTTTAAAATACGCCAAGTAGACATCAGTACGGGAGTAAAAACCGACATAAAAAAAAAAACAGGTAGACAATTTCCCTAGGAGTAAAAAACAAAGCAGTTTATTTTCTCTCTCTCTCTCTCTCTCTCTCTCTCTCTCTCTCTGAGCGCCTAAAATTAAAAGAAACTTCCATGGGTAAAGTTTCTTTCTTATAACTATCCATCTGTGGAACAGATTATCGCGGAGCTGCTTTCCATCTGACTAGAACATTGTTGATTTCAAGTCCAATGTAAACAAATTCTTGTGGAGCCGTCCTCTTTCATAATCGGATTTTGCCGAATCACCATCAGCATTACCAATCATTACGGTGTTGTGTCACCGGCCACGAAACATTCATTAATGCTTATCCTCGAGTGTCCTTTGGGTCTTCACAAGTGATGACTCTTAGTAGAAGATAAAGCAGTTAGACATTACTCCAGGAATAAGGGGAAAAAATCAGCAGGTAAACAGTACCCCATCAGTAAAACAAAATATATAAAATAATATAAAAAAAACTGTTGGAGATTACACCAGGAGTAAAACAAAAAAGATAAAATAAATAATATAAAAAGAACTGTTGGATGTTGCACCAGGAGTAAAACAAAAAAGATAATAAAAAAATAATATAAAAAAAAAACTGTTGGACATTACACCAGGAGTAAAACAAAACAAATTTTAAGAATAATATAAGAAACCTGTTGGACATTACACCAGGAGTAAAAAAAAAAAAGAAAGAAAGAAAAGAAAAGATAAAAAGATAACAAAAAAAAACTATTCGATGTTCCCACGGGAGTAAGACAAAAATAACAACAACTAAAATAGGGACACATAACGACAAAAGTAGAAAGAAAAATAATTTAACCAAAAACGAAATAAATAAATATAAATAATAAACAATACACAGGTAGACATTACGCAAGGAGTAAAGTACGAACACAAACAGATAAACATTATCCCAGGAGTACAACATTATAGTTATGCGTTGTGGTACGATTTTCAGGAGTATATACACTTATATTACTATTGTCATCATCATAGTCGTGCTATCCATAAAAGGTAAGATCAGTTTTAATCATATTTTCATACTTGATTTTTTGCAAAGACGACTCTCGTCAGTTCGAGGTGTAATGTCATTTTTTATTTTTATTTTTTTTAGATTTTAAATGAATAACTATTACTTTTATCGTCCAAATTCGGAATACGCAAACAAAATACATTTGGGACAACGTTTAAGTGACAAATACTTTTTTAAAAAATCAGTTGGTTTCTTTATAAAACTTGACATTTTGTAATAATTTCGGATAGTATCAGATCAATCATTAGAGAGTTTTTGTTTTTGTGATTAGAAATAATTTTGGATCGTGTTGTTATCGAAGCGGTGGTCATGTGTTATGTGAAGGGGTCCTTGTCACAGGTCACCAAATGTGACCTTTCCGGGTCACTGGCAACAGGTGTGAACTCTCAGCGATCTCTAAATAGAGATCTCATCGCATACGCGTCGTGATCGCCTTTCACAGGGAATTCTCCGCAAGTTCTCTCGGCGCAGCGGGACCTCGTTTATCGGTTGGTCAGTGTCAATTTCACCTTCAAGTTGATATGCCGTGTCACGTTGGAAGTGAATAGATTTTCATGCACACAAAAGAAAGACAAACTCAGATATCTCTATTCTACGAGTTAATTCAAGTCAAATTTACAAAATGATATAAACTTATATACAATTGTCCAGTTGTTGATTTCTTACAAAACACACTATTGAATCTTAGATTTAGTATCTTCTGTATTTGCGGTAGCGACGGGCGATGGAAAGGGGTATGTCTGTGGCGACGACTCTTCAATTAGGATCAAATTCGCTCAAAACTCAATGCATGCAATAAGGTGGAGACAATCTCTTTAATTTGAATTTCTTAAGCCTATGTTCGCGGCGATGTAATGAAATTTGACTCTTAGAAGTACCTTTAAGAAATTTAAAACGTTGAATAAATTATTGTCTTTCAATCGGGGGCGTATTCTTATTCTTCCTGTTGTTTTTATGGATGCATTTGCTCTCGGTGAGAAATCAACTCTAAAACTTGTTCGTCTCTCTTTCTCATCAAATCTTTCTTGGAGTTCATATATTATATCCATTGTTCTTTCTACTTCGCGTAAAATCGGTTCTCTCTATTGTTCCTAACGCTTTCTAACACCCGAGATAATTCTCTATCTCTACAAATCTACTATCAGACTATATATGGAGTACTTCTGACATATTTGAACTGGTGAATCTGTCTTCCTTTTGAAGGTTCTGGATAAATTGCAGAAAACATATTTGTAATTTGATTGGCCCCACACTTTCTTCTTCACTGCAATCTCTCTCTCACAGACGTGATGTTGCTAGTCTCAGTCTTTTCTACAAATACTATTATGACATGTGTTCCTCAAAATTGTCTGATTTATTTCCTGCTTCCTTTGTTCCAGCTCGTTTGACTCGTTGGTCTAGTGGTCTCCATCAGTTTGTTATTTTAATATCTTATTCTAATACAGCTTCCTCTTCCAGTAGCTTCTTTCCTATGACTGCAAAGTTGTGGAAATCTTTCGCTATATACTGTTTTCTTTCTACTTACATCCTTGGTCTTTTGAAAACTAAGGTCAATAGGCATCTTCTGTCTTTGCGATAATCAGCTTTCGTTCTTGTTAGCTCTTTACATCAAGTGGCTTCATGCCTTGTCACGGTTGATTTCCATTTAAAATATCTTATTTTTTTTAACGTGTTCCTACTGGCAAAGTCTCCTGTTCTACTCATATATTCCTATACTGTCCAGATTTAATCTTCGTGTTCGACCATCAGATCTAAGTTTGTATTTAAAATTTACCACATCCATGTTTTCATTCTCGTATCATTTAGATGAACCAAATAATATATCGTACGTAACATCTCTCGAACATTGAAAGACAGCATGCTGAAGTTGATACCAACATGAACTGACAACATGGGCACACCAATTTCAAATTATATCGGTTCTATACAACCATTTTCAATATGCATGTTTGGCGGCCTTCATATGGACATACTTGTAAGTACCTGATTCTAAAAAGAACTGACAGTGAGCTCCTTGGGAGTCTCAGAACGTTCGTTTATCCAGTATATTTTCCTTTAGTCCTCGCATTCCGTGAACAATGTTTCTAATAGGTTAGAGAATTGCTGTTTTCGGAGTCAATTCTTGTGTTGAGTCTTTTTTTTTTTCTTAGTATATCTGCCTTACTCTCTCTCTCTCTCTCTCTCTCTCTCTCTCTCTCTCTCTCTCTCTCTCTCTCTCTTTCCACTTTGCGTGCGAAAGTAACCTCACGCTGATATTTTCTGTGAGTGTTATTCTCTATAGTCTGTCTTACTTTTTCTCTTTCTTACTCTATTAGTTTTAGTCTGTCTTTCTCACTGAATCTGTCTCACTTTAACTTTTTCTCTCTTAGTCTGTCTAACTTTTTCTCCCTTTCAGTCGATTCGTCTTACTTTGTCTTTCTCTCTCTAAATCTATCCATCTTGCTCTCTCTCTCTCTCACACACGCTCTCTCTCTCTCTCTTTCTCTCTCTCTCTTTCTCTCTCTCTCTCTTTCTCTCTTAGTATGTTCCTACTCTTTTTCTCGTTTACCCTACCTGTCCTACTCTTTCTCTTAGTCTATCTATTTTACTCTCTCTTTTCTCTATCTCTCTTTTTCTCTCGTTTAGTCGGTCTTACTCTATCTTTCTCCCTCTCACACAAGTACAAAAAACATCTGTTTTTCTTATGTTTTCTGTGACTTTTTCTCATTGTAATAAACCTTTATTAAACCATCAGTAGACGGCGGTTATAATAATGGTTTATGCATTGGTCAATAAGTGAAAATACAGCAATACGACTTGTTTGTACTTAATATTATTCCTCGGCAAACATCTTGTAATATTTTGCAGTATTTCGGAATTTTAAACTATTACAAGTATTTAACTATTACAGCTACTCGATGCCTCCGTTCAGTCTCGAAAGACAAAGATTACCTCCTGTAGGGGTGGCTGCGTATATAATTGTGAGGCACGGGTTGCACAATCTCAACCACACCTGTCCTGAATCAATACAGTTTGAGTCCAGTAGCAAGAAGTCCTGAACGATTGGAAAGAATGCAGAGATAAGCGGAGAGAACATACAGCACTTGGAAGTCGCAAATGGTCACCCATTGATTATTGACCATGTTCACGTTGCTTAAGTTCGGTGATCCAGCGGGAATCGGTGTGTCAACGTGATTATGCCGGATATGAACGGCTATTATTAGTCCGGTTAAAAGTGAAAATGGAAATAGTAATAACTATATGGTAAGCCCACACTCCCCAAATTTCCCAAATCT
>NW_027633229.1:65000-66584 GCF_053919585.1 Euprymna scolopes
GCCAATCAGACACCAATCAAAACATGTCAGTTATTGTCTAGACAAGTCAATCCTCCCCTCACACAAATAGACTTGTCAGGCGCCTAAACAACTTCCTTTCCCCCTCGTTTTATTTTATATGATGTTTGTATATTTATATATTACTAGCGGGGGTACCCGGCGTTGCCCGGGTGTTTGGAGGTGTGCGTGGTTTTGGGTAAATCAAAACTCCGTTGGGGGGGGGGCTTAAAATAAAAAAAAATATTTTGGTAGGTAAGTATGAGGATCGAACCCGAACCGTTGAGGCAAAGTTGGAAATTAAAGTGTTAAAAAAAAAGTATGACGGTTTTAACCATTGGGTCACCGCGAGATGCTAGCGGAAACACGTTTGAATTTATTTAATTACTTGGATTTGGCAGGTGCATGTTTTAATGACTTTATGAGGTCAAGTTTGACTGCGGGATAGTATTTCATTTACTGCGGGAACGCTTGTTTTTATTTTTATTTTCCTAAGATGTTATAGGAAAAAGACTAATCCACAGCGGCGAGCGACAGATGTTGAATATTTATCTTCTCGAAGTCGAGCAAATTAAATAGACAGGCGAGCTCCGTTGTTAAATCTGAGATATTGCGATTTATATGTTATATAAAAAGTTTTAAGAAGTTGTGAACCGACCGACCGCTTCTCTGAAAAAAGCCTTTTGTAGACATACAGAAAAAGCGAATACACATACACACATACATACATTTTCGCTTTTATATTTCTAGATGTATATTGATAATTATTTTTTTATTACGGAAATGACCCAGATTTATTAAAAAATATAAATTAAAAAAAGAGAGAGGGATAGATTTGACGCTATTTGACTTTTGAATTCCTAACGGCAATGTTCGTTGGAAAAGCAAAATAAAAAAGCAAACATTTTTCACCACTCACCAATAACATCCAGTGTGAATGCACCTGAGGACAGTCGGAGGTTACATCAGCCAAAACGTTGTGGTAAATAAAAAAAACAACCAAGATGAGAATGATAGTCAAAACAATCCAAATAATACAAAAAATAATTATCAAACATAAGACAGATTTTTTTCAAAATGATATTAGCCATTCTTTAATCATATTAGCCATTTAACGTCAAATTAATGAAGCGTCTTATCTAATGTTTATATAATATTACTTATATATAAATACTAGCAAAGAAACTCTACGTTGGCAGGATTGAATGAGTATCAAAAATGTTACACACAAATATATTTATTGTCATCAAAATCGGTGAAATCTATCATTTTTTAATCAAATCGATTGATTTCATTCTCTAGCCGTGGAACCATCGTGATGTGACAAAAGAAAGCTTCACATGCCTCACCGCAGGGCGCCTATTGTTGATTTCCTAAAAAATATTTTATATAATGGCTTGGGATAACGTTTAAAATGCAAAAGTCAAGTATCATGGTTCAATTGTGCTCTAAACAAAAATATTCATTTCGGACGCACCCCTGTCTTATCAAAGAATCCACTCGTGATTTTATACGCCGGGCTCTTCTGTTTATGCAGTAATAAAACTGCTTAAATGAACTTATTATGTAAGGCTGTATAAGGGTGTT
>NW_027633230.1:0-15000 GCF_053919585.1 Euprymna scolopes
ATCATATCATATTGTATCATATCGTATCATATCATATTGTATCATATCATATCGTATCATATCGTATCGTATCGTATCGTATCATATCATATCGTATCATATCATATCGTATCGTATCATATTGTATCATATCGTATCATATCATATCATATCACATTGTATCATATCATATCATATCATATTGTATCATATCATATCATATCATATCGTATCATATATCATATCGTATCGTATCATATCATATCGTATCATATCGTATCGTATCGTATCATATTGTATCATATCATATCGTATCATATCATATCATATTGTATCATATCATATCGTATCATATTGTATCATATCATATCGTATCGTATCATATCATATCATATTGTATCATATCATATCATATCATATCGTATCGTATCGTATCGTATCATATCATATCGTATCATATTATATCGTATCATATCATATCGTATCGTATAATATCGTATCATATCATATCATCAGAGTTTTTATCATTTTATTATCATTATATCTATATTCCCATAATTTTGTTTATTTTTTTGTGCGTGTATTGATATCCATATTAAAACCCTTTTTCTAGTTATAAGAAAAGACAATACCACTTTGTTTAACAAATTTTGCCTACTAAACTCCTCTGTCAGCTTTTGGTCTACAGACAAGAAACTTAATATATAGGGTATTAAAACTAATGCAAAACTTTATATTTGGGTTTTCGCCAAGGAAAATCAGTGCAAAAGTGTGAAAATTTTTAAAAAATACCCGGTGATGGTCAAATGACAACATTACAAATATGTATGCATAACGTAATAGCTATTCGTTCATGTTTTTATTTTTTAGTCTTGCATCAAACATGTCTTCATAGCTCAGGTATTAACGTTGAAAAAGAAAGTAAATCATAATTGAAATGTTTTGGTTTCGAATCCCGGTAGTTCCGCACGAGTTTTTTGGGTTTTTTTTTAAATTTTTTGAATAATCACTATATAATGGGCCCAACATAATATAATAAGAAATACAAAATCTGCATTAATCGAAATATCATATTTAGCGTATTTTATGACTGAGCAATGCCGGGCGGCCTGATATATATATATATATATATATATATATATATATATATATATATATATATATATATATATATTAATTTTATACTTTTAAAAAGTTAATCTTCAAATACAGATATTTTATTGTTTTTAAACAAAGAATACAATTGAATAAATCTATTTCCTTAACCCATGAGTTTTCGATGCTTATTCATCTTCTCAGAGGAAAAATATTAACACATGTTTTTATTGGCTTGCACCTTATTTGCTAAAACCAATAAACACAGAAAATTAGAGTTTTTAAATCATTTTAGATACATAGAATAAGGGAATGGCATATTGAGGCAGAATATATATATATATATATATATATATATGTATATATATATATATATATATATACATATATATATATATATATATATACCATTATTAGTCGTGCTCATTCATTATACCATCTCAAGATCTTGGAGACCATTCACGTTCGACTCAGGAAACCTTCTCTTTGCAAGCAAAGGGAATGCCTCCTGGGGTTGAACGTGATTAATCTCTAGGGTATTCGTCCATAACGCCGTTTTATTTTAATCGTTTTCCCACTTTTTTTTTTTCCCCCCCTGTAAATTTAATAAAACGCTATTTTAATCGCTTTCATTCTTTATTTTAAAATAATTCCCTCGATACAGCTTTGAGAAGCGAGGGTCGAAACCGGTCAGCTGGCTCCCCAATTTTTTTTTTCTTTCCTCTCCTGCTACCCCTTCATTCCCACCTTTTTGGAGAGAAGATATATATATATATTTGTATATATACAAATTTACTTTTAATCATGAATCATAAAAGTCTTCCTTTCCTAATTGCAATATTTAAATTTTGTATCTCTAAAAACATCATGAAATATTTGAAGACGAGATACAGTTCGAGTTTAATTAAGAAATTAAACTCTATTTTAAAAATTAAAAGTAAAATTAGATCGACGCAAGATAATATAACATTCTTACATTCTTGTGTCAATAATAATGTGTGTCCTTCGTTTATTTTATTTAAAATAAAAAAAGCGAATTTGCAACCTGGACAAAAAATCGAGAATGCGTTTATCCATAATTTTTTGGATAAACTAGCATTGAATTTAGAAAAATATAAGAGTGAAAATGTTCAATTATGGAAGGAAGTCTTGAGCACTCTTTCGTGTTTTGATAAAGTTCGCTTTGCACGATATGTTGCAATTTTACAAGAACGAGATATTAAAAAATTAGTTCTTAAATCAAATAACAAATTGCAACACTTAATATATAAAAAATTTGGGTGTACTACTAACCCAAATATTGGACGTAACATACTTAATTTATCTTTCCATGACTTGTCACCTTCAGAATTAATGGTACTTGATCATGGGTTGGATTTTTGTATTCCGGTGCCCGGTGTCAAACGAGAAGAGGTGTTTTCGGAGTTTGAAATCCTAAATGCCCAAGCGGAGAGACTTGCACCAGTCTCTGAAACTAAAACTAGGGATCTCAAGGCAAAATTGAATGACCTTGCTCACAGTTACGCCAGTACACCAGTGTCGCATTCTGAGTTTAAATGGCGCAAGGAGCATTTGGCTGTTATGAAAACTCTGCGACAAGACCCATCATTAGTTATTACTAGACCAGATAAAGGGTCAGGGGTGGTTATATTGAACCATCATGAGTATGTTGACAAAATGTCGATAATACTAGATGATAAAGACAAATTTGAAAAATTGGGCCCTGTCGCAACTCATGATTCAACCGCCTCCTTGGAAACCAAATTTCAAAAGAAACTGGTCAAGTGGGTCAAAAATGGTGTACTTCCGAAGAACGTATCTAGTGAGATAAGACCCTCTGGATCTATCCGACCAAGGCTATATGGTCTCCCTAAAACCCATAAAGCGGATATCCCATTAAGGCCCATTCTCTCTATGGTAGGGTCATCGCAACACAAGGTCTCAAAATGGATCTTTGACATTTTACAACCTGTTTCACAATATTATAGTAAATATTGTCTTAAAGATTCATTTTATTTTGCTGATTTTATTAAAAAGTCTAAGATTGTTAATAGATTTATGTGCTCCTATGATATTAGCAACCTTTTTACTTGTGTCCCTGTTTTGGAAACTATAGATATCTGTGCAGATTTTCTATATCGTGGCCGGATATCACCGCCTCCTATTCCTGAACACATCTTTATTGAACTTATGAAACTTGCCACTACATCTGTGGAATTTAGTTTCAACAATATTATGTACCGGCAAAAAGATGGTGTTGCCATGGGGTCAGTACTTGGACTGACCATGGCAAATATTTTTGTGGGGTTCCATGAAGAGCGCTTATTATCTGGACCCATAAAGCCATTGGTGTACTTCCGATATGTTGATGACACATTCTGTTTATTTAATAACCAAACGGAAGCTAACACCTTTTTCTCCTTACTCAATGGAATGCATCCCACGTTAAAGTACACCTATGAGGGAGAGAGCAATTCAACTATAGCCTTCCTTGATGTATTGGTAACAAAAACGCCATCTAGTTACCAAACATCTATATACCGTAAACCAACGTTTACAGGTTTGTACACTCGTTGGGATTCATTTTGCCCCAGAAAACGTAAGATAAATCTAATTTGGACCCTAACACATCGTGCCCTTATGATTTGTTCCAAATCAAAATTAGATGAGGAATTAGAAAGAATTACGGATACTTTATCCAAAAATGGGTACCCCCTTGATGTGATTAGGTCAACTATTCAAAAGAAATTGGCCGAATTCTCTCGAATGAAAGAGAATATAGTAGCCAAATGTCCAATTTATCTTCGTCTGCCTTGGTTAGGTAGAGTAAGTGAGAAATTTGCCAAACAAATAAGTTCAGCCGTTCATGGATGTTATTTTGCTGCCAATGTGCGTGTTGTTTTCTCTACGAGAACTTTATTTCCATCTTCTCGAAAAGACGTTTTACCCCCCCCCCACCCCACCATAAAAGTAATGTTATTTACAATTTTAAATGTGGTTGCGGTGCCAACTACTTGGGTCGAACGACATTAACATTAGATGGAAGAATTCAACAACATGTACCCAGTAAAATTAGGAATGGAACCTACCGGGCAACTGATGTCGTTACTAACACATACGGGTCTTCAATTCTTGATCATTTGCTTAAAAACCCGTCTTGTGCAGCAAACTTTAGCACGGACTCTTTTACCATTATTAGTCGTGCTCATTCATTATACCGTCTCAAGATCTTGGAGACCATTCACATTCGACTCAGGAAACCTTCTCTTTGCAAGCAAAGGGAATGCCTCCTGGGGTTGAACGTGATTAATCTCTAGGGTATTCGTCCATAACGCCGTTTTATTTTAATCGTTTTCCCACTTTTTTTTTTTTCCCCCTGTAAATTTAATAAAACGCTATTTTAATCGCTTTCATTCTTTATTTTAAAATAATTCCCTCGATACAGCTTTGAGAAGCGAGGGTCGAAACCGGTCAGCTGGCTCCCCAATTTTTTTTTCTTTCCTCTCCTGCTACCCCTTCATTCCCACCTTTTTGGAGAGAAGATATATATATATATATTTGTATATATACAAATTTACTTTTAATCATGAATCATAAAAGTCTTCCTTTCCTAATTGCAATATATATATATATATATTTCAATCATGTTCTGCAAAGTAAAAGCAAAATCAATTTAAATCTACAAAACAATCAAACCAAACACCATGAATAAATATTTGAAGATATAAATAATTTCAGCCGTTTTCCAAAATTACTAAATTTAAATAACCTGCATAAAAGCTTTGATACGCTGCAAAAACAAAACAAAACAATTAAACCAAACGCCATGAATCAATATTTAAAAATATAAAGAACTTGAAGCATAAAGCTTTTATTTATACATTTATTTGTTTTTTTTTTTTCAAAATTACTGGATTTGACTTTAAATAACCTGCAAATGGGTTAATATGCCACAGAAACAAAACAATTAAACCACACTCCATGAATCAGTATTTGAAAATATAAAGAAATAGAAGCATAAATCTTTTTATTTATTTATATAGTTTTTTTTTTGTCTTTTCTTTTTTTTTTCAAAATTATCAGCATTAAATAACCAGGAAAGGACTGATATGCCATAAAACAACCAAACCAAACCAAACCAAACCAAACCAAACCAAAATTAATACTGATATATTTATTAGTTTAGGAGATTACCTTGTGCATAGGTTCGAAATAAATATCCATACCTGACTTTATAAATATGGATAATATCATATATACATATGGTGGCTGATTTTAGTTATTAATTGGTGAAACTACTAAACCAGACATTTATATAAAGAGATATTGCATACTTTATTGTGAAAGAAGAATATGTAGATGAACAGCCGGTGCTGTACATATGTGTCACTGGGAACGAGGAGGAGGAGGAAGACAAAGGAGTAGGAGGAGGAGGCAGAGTGTTGAACAAAATGTTAAGATGGAATGAGGAGGAAAAGCCTGGAAATGTCCAGTAAATTCCAATGCCCAGTGTCCTAATTTTTGCCAAAGCCCTGTCCTTCATTATTATAACTGTCAAGAACAAGAGGTTTTGGCTGCTGGGTTGGTGGGTGGCGGGCGAGTTAAGGTCAAGTCCGGGTTTCAAAGCTGGAAACATTCTCCACTCCGCACGCCTTTCCCCACTTCTCCTGCACAGTTTTGTTGCTCTGTCATGGACTTCTCTTTATCCCCTGCAGACCAATGCAAATTTGCTCAACTCATAATGATCTATATTTGGATTTGTGTCAACAGTTACCAAATGATAGAGCTGCTTAGCCGTTATGTTCAGCAGATTTCATTTGCAGTTCTTTGCTTCTAGCAAACATCTCTCATTTAATAGCTGTATGTTTTTTCTTTTTAAGTGAGGATAGGATCGTATTAGGGTAGCCGTTTATATATATATATATATATATATATATATATATATATATATATATATATATATAATATAATATAATATAATATAATATAATATAAAGCTGAATGTGTGTGTGTGTGTGCGTGTGTGTCTGTGTGTGTGTGAGGTCACGAATAGGCTCCTACATGGTTGACTATTTTAAAAAACTGATTACATATAATGATAGAAGATGTATCGAGACACATGAATGGGTATGTTTGATCTGGCAGAACGGTGGTTCATTAAAATTGTGGGGTCTCCGTTCGCGCCTGGTCCACAAAGTATGGAAATAAAAAATAAAAAAATAAAAAAAAACGTTTACAAGTGTTTTTGATATAGATGTACATAAGAATACTTTAATAAGTATGTTTTAACTTAAATAGGGATGGTATAATAAAATTGTGGGGTCTGTGTTCGTGCCTTGCCTCCATAGAATGGAAATGGGTACAAATTTTAATAAAGACTTTTCATATCTATCTGCGTAAGCATACTTTGATAATTATGTTTCAGTTTGAAGAAATATGGTATAATAAAATTATGGGGTGTTCGTTCGCACCTGCCCTCCATAGAATGGAAATATGTCACAAAGTTTAACAAGGTTTTTTTATATAGATCCACAGAATATTGTGATAAGTGTTTCAGTGTGAACAGGTATGGTATAATAAATTATGGGGTTTATCTATTTTATTTTTACTTCCATCATATTTTGCTCTGGTTTTGATACCCCCAAATTCAACCAAAATTTAAAACCCTTCCTTTTCATAACCTATCATATTTCATAAATCAGAGTCCATTTTCTGTAGGCTGTTTTTGAACCCAGTCAACAACGGGTACTTTTGCTAGTATATATTAGTGGGACAGAATCCACGCAGGGTGCTCAATTATCAAGAAAACTTAAAGTATGAGAGTGTAATATATATATATATATATATATATATATATATATATATATATATATATGTGTGTGTGTGTTATAGAACATTAAAACAACAAACAACATCGGTATTCTTTTATTTGGATTTGAAACCGACACTGTTGATATTGTTCTGATTTTTTGTATCACACACATACACCACACACACACATATATAATAGCAATAATAACATCAATAATAATGACCCGCCTCATCTTTCTCCAAACACTTATAATACTCAAAACTCACCTCTGAATATAGATCACACTATCCCAATACCGATTGAATCTACTATTGCTGATTATAACAACCCTGAATAAAACCGTAATCCCACCCGCAAATCCTAACAGAAATCCGCATACCATTAACACTACGTAAACACCATCTAAAATATACTTATATTTGCGCCACTTCAACATTAATAAAGGTTAGAATATCTAACCACAATTTTTCCTTTAATAATGAAATAGCTGATAATAGCTAGAGAACTTGCCTAACCACTTTAATTAAACAAACTTAAATCTAAAAACACCACTTTGTCTATAAATAATCTATTCTTAAAAAATGAAAGTCTTACACTCCAGATTCTAAGTCTTGTCACCTTTTCATATCTGAAGCTATGTACAATTATTTCCTCCAAAGTATCAACTTAATCAATTCCAAAAGAGAACTTATTTCCCAATGTAAACATAAGGAAAAATTAAAATGCAACCAATTCTAAATTGCTTAGGTCACCTCTTAAACCTTCAATTATAAATTTACTTAATATAAGAGATTTCTATTCCTCTTTTTTTGTGAGACTAAAGGGGCTGTTGGCGTTATATTTGCATATATGTATGTCTGCTTTGATACATAATGTGTGAGTGTATGTATATGTGTATATGTATGCATATATATGTGTATATATGTATATATGCATTTATGTCTTTGCATAATTACATCTGTTTGTGTCCCTATTACTTGTGAATAAGTTGTCTCCTTTAGTCTCACCTCTTATCCTATATTATTTTACATTATTTTATTTTATATATATATATGTATATGCATTTATACATTTGTATAAGTATATATGCGCATGCGTACAATTATAATTATACAATTATTTATTAAACCATCAGTAAACCTCTCATCCATTTTAACTTCCTTCCAAATTTAAAATAAATAAATCTGATCTATCATCCTTATTCAATTATGTTCCAGTCTGGGTCAAATTGACCTCAACTGACCTATATTTATCTGTTCTAAAAAAGATTATTCTCAATCTGCCGCATTTCCTCCTTCTCTCTCAACTGTGTCTCTCTTTCTCCCCTCTTTGACGACTTAATACTCTTTCTTTCACTCCTCTGTTATTTTTTCTCTTTTTCATTTTTCTATCTTTTTCTTACCACCCCATTTTTCATTTTCAGTTTGAATCTCCACTTTAACACTTCCATTTGCCTTATCTGTTACCTTTTAAAAGAAACGTTTTATATAAAAAATGGAACTTCAATTCTCCAGAATCTGATTTATTTTTTCTGGAAACTGTAACTTACTCTGGACATTTATAATTCTGTTTTCTTGTGGATTACCAATGGGTTTTCAATGGACTTATTTTGGATTGTCTTTTCGTGGATTTTACCATTTTTCTCATTGAATTTCTACCATATTCTTTTTCTATCTTTTTCCCCGTTTCTTGCTTTCTTAATGGCATTGATTCCCTATAAACTGTCACTAACTGTTAAATAACTTTGTTGATGCAAATATGATTAATTTCATATTGTTCGTTCCCCTTAATGCATTAACTTACCAAATTTCTTGTATATTTTGCAAACCACCTCCTTCTTATGACGAGCTCTATGGAATAAGGTTTTTCGTGTTTATTTGTACTTCTTTTGTATATTTTATTTACAGCTATATAATGTTTTTTTTTCTTTTTGAAAATGTGAATTAATTTTCAATAACAGTCTTTTTATTTTATATATATATATATATATATATATATATATATATATATATATATATATATATATATATATATATATATATATATGTATGTATGTATAAGGAATGAAAAAATACCAGCGGTGGTGACGTTATGTTTTGAGAAAAATAGAAAAACCGAATGAAATTATTAAAATAATCAACGTTTCGTCCTTATTTCAGAGGACATCTTCAGGATAATTGAAATAAAAATGTAAGAAAAGAAAAAGTCATAGATCGTGCGAAAAAGACAGTTTTTGAATCCTACCCATGTCGGGTAGGATTCAATATGTTTGTCCTTCCCGACATGGGTAGGATTCAAAAACTGTCTTTTTCGCACGATCTATGACTTTTTCTTTTCTTACATTTTTATTTCAATTATCCTGAAGATGTCCTCTGAAATAAGGACGAAACGTTGATTATTTTAATAATTTCATTCGGTTTTTCTATTTTTCTCAAAACATATATATATATAAATTACTTTAAACCCCATTTTCAACCCGTTCCTTCACCTATTTTATTTTATTTTATTAAAATAAACCTGTAACGTATTATTTCTACCTGCCCGGCTAATTTATTTATTATATTTAATTATATATATCATTACACTATTAAAATAAACCTGTAAAGTATAATTCATTAACTTAATTTTCCTTTTCTTTTTCTTTCCATTTTATAAACAATAAATATCTTTCAATCTCTCCCCGCCCGGCTAAATTACTTTAAACCCCATTTTCAACCCGTTCCTTCACCTATTTTATTTTATTAAAATAAACCTGTAACGTATTATTTCTACCTGCCCGGCTAATTTATTTATTATATTTAATTATATATATCATTACACTATTAAAATAAACCTGTAAAGTATAATTCATTAACTTATTTTTCCTTTTCTTTTTCTTTCCATTTTATAAACAATAAATATCTTTCAATCTCTCCCCGCCCGGCTAAATTACTTTAAACCCCATTTTCAACCCGTTCCTTCACTAACATTAACTCTCCAACCTGTTGCCATGGTGATCCTTTAAATTAACTGTTACTTATGCCGTTATCAACAAAAGTAGCGTCTTTTAAGTTTAAACCGTTAAAAAACACGTATATAAGAATTTACACATAATTAATATTTAATTATAAACCCCTCTCTTTTTTTAATACACTCCTACTACTTTAAACTCCAACGTCCTCTCCCCACCACTCCCCCTTCTTTTCTAACTCCCCTTTATCTACGATCTTTCCATTTTTATTTGACTTTATAACTTAGTCCATCTATGAATTCTGATGATGCTAGTTGGATTTTTCCTCTCTTTGAGGATTTTCCTCTAGTTGAAACAATTTGTAAACTCATTCTGGACTCACAGTAATAAATTTCCTATATACTGCTCTGACTACACATTGAGCACTTTAGTCCGGTTTTTTTTTTCACCACTGGTAAATAAATATATATATATATATATATATATATATATATATATATATATATATATATATATATATATATATATATATATATATATATATATATAAGGGGATTTTCTCTGTATGTCTGTGTTTGAGTTCGTTTTCTATGGACTCCTAAACGGCCGGACCTATTTTTCTGAAATTTCTTACAAATGTACGTACTTCATGTGTCTGTCAGTGTTCTTAGATAGTGATTGCATCAGAATGTGTTTGATAAGTATCGACAATTAAAAAACAAAAAAATTCATAAAGAAAAGAACAGGTGATTTTGAATAAAGTTAATACCTTATACAGCCTAATATCACAAGGGCATTTGAGAAGTTTTATTACTGTACAAACAAAAATCCAGGCATATTATATCAACAGTAGTTGTTTTTATATGACAGAGGCGCATACAAAATCCATGTTTCTGTTTAGGGCACAACTGAACCATGGTACATGACTTTTGCATTTTATACTTTAATTCAAGTTATCTATATCTATAAAAGTGAGAATGTGTGTGAGAGAACAATTCTCAACCTATATACTCAAAACGAATCTTTGATCTGCAGATTTGAAATTTAATATATAGCGTATTCAGACATTTAGAAAACTTTTCATATGCAAAAATATTAACAGGTTTTCATCTGCAAAAATATAAATAGGTCTTCATCTGCAAAAATATAAATAGGTTTTCATTTGCTAAAATATTAATAGGTTTTCATCCGCAAAAATATTAAGAGGTTTTCATCTGCAAAAATATTAATAAGTTTTCATCTGCAAAAATATTAATAGGTTTTCATATACAAAAATCGTAATAGGTTTTCATCTACAAAAATATTAATAGGTTTTCATTTGCAAAAATATTAATAGGTTTTCATCTGCAAAAATATTAATAGGTTTTCATTTGCAAAAATATTAAAAGGTTTTTATCTGCAAAAATATTAATAGGTTTTAATCTGCAAAAATATTAATAGGTTTTAATCTACAAAATTATTAATAGGTTTTCATCTGCAAAAATATTAATAGGTTTTCATCTGCAAAAATATTAAAAGGTTTTCATTTGCAAAAATATTAATAGGTTTTCATCTGCAAAAATATTAATAGGTTTTCATCTGCAAAAATATTAATAGGTTTTCATTTGCAAAAATATTAAAAGGTTTTCATCTGCAAAAATATTAATAGGTTTTAATCTGCAAAAATATTAATAGGTTTTAATCTACAAAATTATTAATAGGTTTTCATCTGCAAAAATATTAATAGGTTTTCATTTGCAAAAATATTAAAAGGTTTTCATCTGCAAAAATATTAATAGGTTTTAATCTGCAAAAATATTAATAGGTTTTAATCTACAAAATTATTAATAGGTTTTCATCTGCAAAAATATTAATAGGTTTTCATCTGCAAAAATATTAAAAGGTTTTCATCTGCAAAAATGTTAATTGTTTTTCATCTGCAAAAATATTAATAGGTTTTCATCTGCAAAAATGTTAATAGGTTTTCATCTGCAAAAACATTAATAGGTTTTCATCTGCAAAAATGTTAATAGGTATGAAAACCTATTAACATTTTTGCAGATGAAAACTAATTAACATTTTTTCAGATGAAAACCTATTAACATTTTTGCAGATGAAAACCTATTAAAAAAAAATTAAAAACTATTGCAAAAATATTAATAGGTTTTTGTACATTATTACTTCGCTCCCTGAACGTGTATATTATAAGAAAGGAGTTATTTGCCCTTTGTTTACATTTCTTTCTTCGCCCACATTTTTAGGGCGTATTTACTTTTTTATTTTTTTTAAATATTAATTATTAATTAATAATTACTACGCGCATAAAAGTAAGTCATCTATACACATGCATATTTCAGAGTTTACTCTTCATCACTATATATATATATATATATATATATATATATATATATATATATATATATATATATATATAAAAGAGGAAGTGATTATTAACTATTTGTTGTTATATATATATATATATATATAACAATAATAATAGCAAATAATTAATATCACTCCCTCTTATATATATATATATATATATATATATATATATATATATATATATATATATATATATATATATATATATATAAAAGAGGGAGTGATTATTAACTATTTGTTGTTATGTATGTATATATATATATATATATTAATAATAGCAAATAATTAATATCACTCCCTCTTATATATATATATATATATATATATATATATATATATATATATATATATATATATATATATATATATATATATATATATATATATATATATATGAGGGAGTGATAACCTCTGATTGGTCAAAGTCGAAATCTACTTGAATCTTCTTCATATTAAAAACTTCTTTGGGATTGGTCACTTTGCCGAATGGAAGTAAAAACATTTGCTACAAATGCCATTGATGAAAAAGAACTTTTCTTTCATTTCTTTGTTCTGGTTCCAGATTAAATCGCAAGAAGACCATTTTATTTATTTTTTTATTCTTGTTTCTTGAAACACTAACTTTCATTCCAGCTTTTACCCTCTTTGCTACTGTTCTTCATTGAGAGAAGAAAGGAAGCTGGCAGTACATAATATGCACTTGCCGCACATCGTGTGGTGGAAGGGAGTGGGTGTAGGAGGGACTCATCTTCGAAGAATCATAAAAGATAAAAATAAACAAAGATACAAAAGATGAAGGGAAACTGTTTGATTTATAGTTGGCTACTTTCTGTTTCCTGAACAAATAGGAAATACTACAACAGACAAGTCATGCGAAAAGCTGTTCTATTGGTATTTTATATGGTGTTAGGAAAGAATTGTACTGTAATGAAGGTATGGTGTCTGCTTATAGCCAAAACTTTATCTTTTACCCTCAAATTAAGTTCTGTGAGCTTATGTCATCACTAGGGCTATGACAAGAGAATATTCTTATCATTGTTTGGACTCTCGAGTATATATCTGACACAATTAGACACAGTTAATCAATCGAGAACCACATCACTCCTATCTAAAAACGTATAAGATATTAACTAATATATACTCGAGAGTCAAAATAACGAAAAGAATATTCTCTTGTTATAGTCCTAGTCAGCACTAACAAAGCATTACCTCTGTTGACCAAAGATAGAGTCTGTTAGGTATTGTTACGTACAGGGGTTTGAAACATCGGTAGATGTATTTGGGTTTGTGCATGTATACAATACTATATATATTCTACGGCATAATCACATTGAAACACCAGTTATCATCAGGTCATCGAAGTTAAGCAACGTTGAGCCTGGCTAGTACCAGATGGGCGACCATTTGGGAATTCTGTGCGTTTTATTCGCTCTCCGCTTATCTCGGCATTGTTTTAATCGTCCTGAAGCTCCACTTGCCACTGGTATTTAACAACGCCGACTAAGGAGAGGTGTGGTTGTGGATTGTGCAACTCTTGCCACAAAATTCCACACGCAGCCACCCTTAGAGTGGGTATCCATAGTCTGTCAAGACTGAAAGAAGTTACTATATATATTTGTATATTAGTCATCTAGTCGTTATGGCAACGGATGTATAAGATCTAAGGGACTGCTCACAAGACATATACACTTTGCAAAACATTGAAAGGGACATTATCTTCTCACCTGATTGGTTCAGCCTGGAATAAAGATATTCAACTTCTCCGAAAAAAAAACCAACACAGAAATCATCGATAAAATAATATTTATACATCTTTTTCTGGTAGTCCCTTTCTTCTCGAAGTTGCAATCACCGTTCTTGTTAAGTGTTGAGGCATTATGTTGAACAAAGATAACGGTAGTAAATCAAATCGGCGAAGAATCAATGCAGTCACGATTTTGAGTGTTGAATAATTCTTAATAACAAAGATGGCGGCGAAGAATCAATGCAGTTACGATTTTGAGTTTTGAGTAATTCTTAGTAACAAAGATGGCGGCGAAGAATCAATGAAGTCTCAATTCAGTCGTTTCAAGACAGAGGTTGACAACTAACTGAATTGAATCCGAAATTCGATATTTTTTATAATAATGTTTGAAGCTTCAGATTGGCTGATTGTCCTAACCGTAAGTTATAAGTAAGATCGTCGAAATCATTGAGGTTATACCCTCATCAGTAATCAAAAACATTTTAACAGTTCTTATTCGCATTTCCAGTCTGTTGAATTCGACCCACCTCCTGGTCATTCAGAGAACCCAACCTCTTGTCAGCTCCAAAAACTCAACTTCTTTAACTAACTGAATCTCCACGTCTCATTCTAAAACCCACATAATCTTAAGTAACATTTTCGTCAAACTACGTCAGACTGCTAAAAGTCAGACCTATTTTAAAATTATTGTTATTAATTTAATAGTTCAGAAAACCCATTTTGTTTATACTATTTTTCTAAACATTATCTTTCTAGTTTATATAAACTAGAATCTAATTTCACACAACCAATTTATCCTAGGCTAGTAAGGTTACCTGATATCGTCCGGCATTGCTTATGCTATAGTATGTGTAAGGTGAGTAATGGTGTATGAAAGTGAAACCTGATCAAGTAAGGGTTGAGGACATGCGTTGCATAGAGAGGAATGATATAAGAATGATACGAGGGATGTGTAATATGAGACTAAAGGAGAGATTTAGATCTGATGACTGTAGAGGAAGATTAAATTTGGATAGTACAGGAAGATGTGTGCAGAACAGGAGACTTTGATGGTGT
>NW_027633230.1:20000-22500 GCF_053919585.1 Euprymna scolopes
ACTAATAAATAAAAAGGGGTTTGTATTACTGTACACAGATTCGAAAAAGTTGTCAAAAAAACAAATATATAACAAATATTATCAAAGGCAAGATAAGTTACTTTTCTATCAAACTTTTCTACAAATCCTTGTTTCTGGCGAAAAAAAATGTACAAATAATCCTTGTTCCTGCCCCCTTTTTTTACGTTAAAAATTGAAAAAAAAAACAAAAAAAACAGTTCAGACAAAAAAAAAAGTTAACAAAAAAAAAAAACTTGTCTTATATGTATTTATTTTGAAAACAGAAAACAATTCCAAACAATAATTTAAAAAAAAAAAAAAACATAAATGAACGGTAGGTTTTCGCTTTTTATTTATTTAATTTTTTTGTTTCTACATTTTACAATTTCATTGTACAGTTATTTTGTTGTAGCGTTGTTTTTATTTTATCGCCAACGCTCGGTTATATCCGGCTGTTGACGTCATGCGCCGGACAAAGCCGAGCAAATGCTGAGTTACGTCTGGTTCGTTAAATGCACAAGTACCAGAAATACAAAATAAAATTGAATGATTTCTTTTTCCTTTTAATAAAAAAAATGCATCTTAACGTGTTTTAAAAACAGTTTTGTTCGTTTATTCAAAGTTATATAATACATATAAAATAATCGCACTTTAATGGAAAGCACAACTCTGACTATATATATATATATATATATATATATATATATATATATATATATATATTATGATTGCAACGTCTTGTCAGACGAGTCCCACTCCCTCAGACATTTAAAATCCATGAGCCCAAATGCTTGAGGGAGTATCTATACAAATATGATGTTACAGAGTCTTAGCTTTGTACGACAGCTAAGTTTCTCTCTCGGTTCAAAATGTTGAGATCCAGCAACAAGCAAGAGCAAGATAGCCAGCAACAAATTAAACTACAGACCAGCTTAATGCTGGTAATGGTCTTCCGCTTTATGGTTTTTTAAATCAGAGATTTACTTCTCCTAGAAAGGTTGCCTTCACCACGGCTTACGGGAGCCCTCTCCACCCCAATACACATATACACACACACAAATATAAACGGTGCTAGTTGACCGTTGACCCAGAGAAAGAGTTCATATATATGTTTTATTTTTTTATTACCATTTTATCTGTTTGGTTACATATGTTTCGGATGTTGGACCATGTTTAAGATCCAACAGCCTAGTCAGACCTTATTATATATATATATATATATATATATATATATATATATATATATATATATATATATATATATATATATATATATATGAGAAGGCTTTGGTCTAATATTGTCGAGGTGATTGTTCTGTTGACCTAACTAATTTTAGTTGTTTTATCAATCCAAAGCGAGGGAACAAAGGTCACAGAATCTAGTTATTGCCTGCAATGCCTCTTGTCAGATTGAATCATCGAATAAGAAAATATATATATATATATATATATATATATATATATATATATATATATATATATATATATATATATATATATATATGAGACGGTATTGGTCTAATATTGTTGAGCCATAAACGCTCTTGCGATCGTATCCCCCTCATCATTAAATGAAGATTGCTTGGAAATGGTATTAGACTTTTTTTCTTTCTTGATTGCACACGGCCAGAAATGTCTTAGACAAATCTGCTCTTTGCGTCTCTTTGTTCGCAAGCCGGGAAAAGGTTGTGTAAAGGTGAAAAAAATTAGACAATATCATTTCGGGGGATGAGGCAAATACCAACAGGTCAACTTCTCAATCAGAATCCAGACTTGTGTTTAACCTCTATCTATCGAGAGAGAAAAGAGACAATGGACATCGTCTGAAAGGTGGAAGCAAAAGTTGCACAATCTCCAACTGCATTGCTAAACCAACAACCGGAAATAATGGTAGAATTAGAGGTTTTATTTTGTATCTTTCTTTCAAAATCTCTAAAACGCATACATAGTAACTTGCTGTATCTAATGGTTTCACTGTATGTATATATATATATATATATATATATATATATATATATATATATATATATATATATATTTATATATTTATATATATATATATAATTATTTTTTACTATAATAATTAAATATCTACAGACACTAGTGTTTCATCCTTTTGGGAATCTTCAGCGCAGGGTGTCACGATTAATACCAGTCGAACGATTTAAACCCTGATTCATGCAAGATGGTCCAAAAGCTGTCTGAAGCGTTCCATACGTTTCTGTAGCATTTTTCCAAGTTTAAATCAGAATATTATTGCATTTCGTTCTTCTAAAATGTTCTCACGTTCAGATTGCATTTTTGAAATTCATCCGCTGTAGCAATCAGGCTTTAGTAGTGTGTATTCCAATTCCTGCTGTAGCTGTTCATTTGAACCTGAAATCATAAAAATTGGTCTTATAAGAGGTATAGCAATAACATACTGCATTTTCAAGAGTCTATGATAATTTTAAATGCTTGTACAAAAAGTCTGGGAACTTATTAAAGGTACCTCGTACAT
>NW_027633230.1:26966-31966 GCF_053919585.1 Euprymna scolopes
TGAGCTCTTAAAAAACACAAAGGCTATAATTTGCGAGTTCTCTAAAAAAGAAGGATAAAAAATGGAGAAGTCGTATTTTGATTTTTTTTTTTTTTTTTTTTTTTGGAAAATTGGTCAAAATATTACCACAATTTATAGACGGTTTAAATTTGAAGTTATTAAAGTTGGGGCGTATTTTAACAGAACAATAGATTTGTGTTTGTTGAGGGGGGGGATTTAAACTGAACATCAAGTTTCTTTAAGCGTGTCTGTTGATAGGCTAATTGTTGCGTGTCGAAAGAAATTTACTAATCAACTAATTGTCGTGTGTCAAAGAAAGTTGAACGGTTGGGAGTGGGGAGAGCTTTAATAAAAAGAAAGAAAGAAAAAGAGATAGGAAGACTAGTTAATAATGAATATGGCGAAAAGTCGAAGAAAGATAGAGATAAAACGAGATTAGGCGTTGAGGGGGGGGGGTTGAAAGAGAGAAAAAGAACAAAACTGGAGTCTCACTTCTATGATAAAGTATATATCGTTACGCGTACGTAGACTCGTATATATACACATGCACATCTAGACATATATCTATATACATACATATACATATATATGTATATAAAAATTATGCCTCGGCAGTAGAGTGAAAAGCATATCTTATTTTTCTTTTATTAATATTATTGGAATTTTTTCCTTTTTCCCCTTGTACACAGTTTTGTAAATTATTCCATGAATTTCTGCCTTTGGATTATTTTGGACCTTCTTCTATATATACATATATATATATGTCATCCACATAGAGTACTGTTTCACAGTTCATCAGTGCGGCTAGACAGGCAACTGCCTCAAGCCAGGACCGAAACCCGACCGCCTAAATGACAATCAAAACCTCAACATTACGCTATACGGCTGATGCTGAGTGAGTAATGAATTAACGATGCTTTGACATCGTCCAAATGCCTCCGCTCGATTTGTTTACACAAAGAGCGTCGCTTAATACGCTAATGGAAGTTTGTATATCACTTCCCAATATATATATATATATATATATATATATATATATATATATATATATATATATATATATATATATATATATATATATATATATATATATATATATATATATATATATATATATATATATATATATATATATATATATATATATATATATATATATATATATATATATATATATATATATATATATATATATATATATATATATATATATATATATATATATATATATATATATATATATATATATATATATATATATATATATATATATATATATATATATATATATATATATATATATATATATATATATATATATATATATATATATATATATATATATATATATATATATATATATATATATTCCAAACAGCCTACAGAAAATGGACTCTGATTTATGAAAGTATGATAGGTTATGAAAAGGAAGGGTTGTAGATTTGGGTTGAATTTGGGGGTATCAAAACCAAAGCAAAATATGATGAAAGTAAAAATAAAATAGATAAATCCCATAATTTATCATACCATACCTATTCACACTGAAACACTTATCACAATATTCTGTGGTTCTATATTAAAAAAAAACCTTGTTAAACTTTGTGGCATATTTCCATTCTATGGAGGTTAGGTGCGAACGAACACTTCATAATTTTATTATACTATATTTCTTCAAATTGAAACATAATTATTAAAGTATACTTACGCAGATAGATATGAAAAGTCTTTATTAAAGTTTGTGCCTATTTCCATTCTACGGAGGACAGGCGTGAACGCAGACCCCACAATTTTATTATACCATCCCTATTTAAGTTAAAACATATTTATTAAAGTATTCTTATGTACATCTATATCAAAAACACTTGTAAACGTTTTTTATTTAATTTTTAAATTTTTTATTTCCATACTTTGTGGACCAGGCACGAACGCAGACACCACAATTTTAATGAACCACTGTTCTGCCAGATCAAACATACCCATTCCTGTATCTGGATACATCTTCTATCATTATATGTAATCAGTATTTATTAAAATAGTCAACCATATAGGAGCCTATTCGTGACCAGACACACAGACATTCAGCTTTATATTATAGATATATATTGTAAGTAAATAATTTAAAAATATTAAATTCATAAAATTATGTTATTAGTTTATGGATTATAATTAAATTTATGATCGAAGATCGTGTAGAGTTATTATGACAGTTTTTAAATTTAATCCGGGTACATATCAACGCACACACACACATATACGGATATATAAATGCGTACGTGTACGCATTCTATTATTCCTATCATTTGCAACATTTTTAAAGCAATTAACACTATCATCACATTATTGTGTGCATTATATAAGGTGTTAATTTTATCATATTATTATATGCGTTATATAAGATGTTAATTGAGTTAATAATGATTAAAATTACAATTATGTTACTTTAGCGGTTTTAGGAAACGTGCATATATTATCACGGCTTTCAATTATCTATCAAAATAAGTGACTTCTTAGTTATAATGTTCGCTATTTGGTACATATTAAATTAAAGCATAGGGAGAATAGATAACTATTATTTAACTTAATGCTTATAATATCTTTGTTTTTTTTTGTTTTTGTTTTTTTGCTTTTTACTTGTATATATAAATTGGAGTGGGGGGGGGGGAGTTCCGGGTTTAGTTTATGGATTAGAAAATTCAAGATTTAAAGATTTATACCATACCTGATAAATAATGGTAAACTAGGCATGTACACATGCATATACTTAACATACATCTACATAAATATGCACATACATACGCATACACACCTATACATATACACATATAGACACATAAAAATGGGAAGATGAATAAAAAAAAAATACAATAGAATCATTACATGCATTAGTTTTGATGATCAGCAAACCTTATTAGATCTAAAACATTTTTCTCCTTCCCAGCTCATATATATACATGCATGCAGTTATATAAATATCGAAGCATATACTAAAGGGGAGGAAAAGTGCAGAAGTTATGTACTGGTAGATCTACATATTTAACATGAAAGTTAATTAGGTCTGTGTTATGGTGTTAAATGGTAATAAAACAAGAGGAACACAGGACTTTTAGAAACAAGCATGTATTCACGTATATTACAGGCAAGAAAACTGCTCAGTTGAGGGTAAAGGAATGAATGCTTTTGGCCAATTTTTCGATATTTGTCGTCCGAAGGATCGGCTTGAAAACGATACCAATCTCACGGGGATCTGTCGCGTATGTCGAAAGTGTTTGCACACACACACATACATATACACACACATACACACATACACATACACACATACACACACATACACACACATACACATACATACACTCACCACATACACACATACACACACATACACACACATACACACATACACGTACACATACACACACATTTTACCTTTTATATATTAGATTACGTCTTCTGTTCATCGTGTAAAATTATTCTGGAACTATTTTTTTCCAGACTAAAGACCCTATGAAAATGTCCCTATGAAGGTTTGATAATCGAGTCTACCGTTTCTATTTCATCCATAGCTAGAAAGGATTGATTCGTACTTTTTTTTTTTTAGAAGTATTATACAGAATGAGTTTTTTTTGTTTTTTTTTTGTTTTTTTTTGCAACAACTTGTTTTCATTTTTATGGCACCTGGTATTTCTAATTGCTCAGCCAATTAACTGTTGGTCATTTCCTCACTCCAGTGACCTGCTGAGAATCCACATCTTGGCACAACATAGCCGTAAGCAGGTTGTATCAGGTGCAAAAACGCTGATATACTATAAATGATAGTCTCACTTTGAGAATTCTACAGAGTCACAGCTCGCAGAAGTAAATATGTTCAGAAATAATCCGGTTCTCCATACGATTATGCGTGTACATACATGTATGTGCGGTTGTTGTTGTTGATTTACTCCTACATTTTTATTCCGCCCAAATAGATCAGATGGTATTGCAAATTGCGTTGTTATGATGATTGAAGGTATGCATTCATGACGAGAAAGTTTTCTCTCTCTGTTGTAGATATTGACGGTGTGAGATTAAGAAAGCAACCTCTGATATGGATGTGCCTCTTTTACAACCGACACAGCAAAAGAGGTCGGCAGACGTGCATTAAGAATGTGGTGGCTATGTGGAAAAAATTAATTGTGGAGCCCAATATATATATATATATATATATATATATATATATATATATATTAACCCAAATTTACTTATTAAATTCCGGTAAAATTCATATACCAATTAAACCAAAGTTAATATTAATCGACCAATAAATTAACCTCAACGATTATCAGTATTAATAATCAAGCGTATATCTTATAATTTCGCAGTAACCAAGACAACATTATATTATAAAAGGTTTATCATAAGATGTTTTTCTTCAGTGTTACAATTGTTCGCAACTGAAATAGATATGAAATTATACATAATTTCTTATTTTACTAATAAAGTAAAATAAGAAATTGTGTATAATTTCATATCTATTTCAGTTGTATTTTGTGTCTGATGATTAGCCATTCTGGAATATCTTTTAACTTAATATTGTTTCAGCTTGTCCAAATGGAAAAAAACAAACAAACGATTATAACACTGAAAAAATACATGTTATGATATATTGTTTATTGCGAAATTATAATATATATCAAGAAAATAAAACGACAAAATAAAAATATAGACTAATGCATACAGATTTATTCGTTTATATCGAGATATTTCGAAGCCTAATGCTTGTCATCAGAAAAGGGAACGTGCTAGGTAACATATTAGGAATGTAACGTCTCCCCAACAGTTTCAATATATTACCATTCTTCTCTCATTTGCAATTATTTCGCTCCTAACGTAGCTATTGTGTGTGTGTTTGGATTCTTAATCCGGCAGGGAGACGTGATGCGTATAGTGTGTTAGGTATAAGTTAGTGTTAAGTTCATGCTTGCATGCCTTCTCGCTTCCAGCTAACACCGCTGGCTAACCTC
>NW_027633230.1:34466-66492 GCF_053919585.1 Euprymna scolopes
TATCTTTCCCCCTCTCTATTTTTCTATCTTATTCTTTATCTGTCTCTTCCTTTTTCCCTCTCTATTTCTCTCTTCCTCCACGCCTCTTTATTCCTCTGTCTCATTCATTAACTCTCTCCCTCCCTTTATTATTCTTCCACCTTAAATATTCTTTCTAATTTTCTGCATATTTTTTTTTCTTTGAATACTTGTGTTTTCATTCGAGACTTGTTCAGCTCAACGACTACCAAATTCTTCCTTTATAGATCTCTCTCTCTCCCTCTCTTTTTCCTCCCTCTCCTTAACTTTTCCTTTATCGTTTTCTCTCTCATTCTTTCTTCCTCCCTCTCCTTTCCCCATCTAATTCTCTATCTCTCTTTTCCTCTTTCTGTTTCTCCGTCTTATTCTCTCCCCCCACTCCCGTCTCTCCCTATTTTATTCTTCCATCTTTCTAATTTTCTTTCTGCTTTTCTTCAAATATTTCTCTTTGGAAACATATTTTCGTTGAAGACTTGTTCAATTCACGACTACCAAGTTCTTCCTTTATAGATCTTTCTCTTTCTCTCTCCCTTTCTTCCTCACTCTCCCTACCCTTTTCTTGATCATTTTCTCCCCCCACCCCGTCTCTCTCTTTAACTATTTCTTCTAAGATTCTTTTTCTTATTTTTTTTCTTCATCTAAGAATGATTATTCTTTGAAATTTTGTCTTTTCATTAAAGACTGTTGCTTCTTTCAAAATTACCTTTTCTCCTTTTCTTTCCTCATTCTTTCCCTCCTCCATCTTTAAGCATTTTTCTCATGGAAATCACTCTAGACAAGGCGTGAAGCCACTTACTATAAAGAGTTAACAAGAACAAAAAATTATTATTGTAAAGACAGTAGATGCTCATTGACCTTACTCTTGAAAACACAAATACTATAGGTATAGAAATAAGAGAATTGATGAAGACCAATGAGTCAAACGAGCTGAAACAAAGGAAGCAGGGAATAGATCCAACAATTCTAAAGACTGAGACTAGCAACAGCACGACTGTGAAAGAGAAGCTGCAGAAAGACTTATTATTCTTCCCAAGTTGAATTTTTCTATTTTCATTCAACATTTTTCTTCAAGGCTTTTTTTTTTCTTCAAAGAGTTTTTTTCTCATAAAACATACTTCTCTAAAAATTATTTCTTCCTTTTTTCCTTTCTCTTGTAAAAAACACCCTTTTTTTTTTTTCAAAGCCTAAACTTGTTCTTCCAATTCTTATCCCATGATTCTTTCCTTTTCAAAGATTTTTTTTAGGGATTTTCCTTCCAAGAATCCTTCTTTTTCTTTTCTTTAATGGCAATCATCTAAACCTTAATTCGTAACTGGTTATCATAAATTTCTTTGCATTCAAGACTTTTTCGCAAACTATCGCCCCCTTTTCTCAATTTTTATTTGAAGACTTCTATTTTAAATTTCTTTCCTTCTTTTTCTTCTTATTCTTATTATTATCTATATATAAAGTAGGATAGTGTGTGTATTATTTATTTTGTGTGACACACTTACATCCGAGTGACTGTCGTTTAATTTTTATTTAATTTATTGTAATAGATAATTTTACCAAGGATTCTTCATAAGTTTTGGTTTTGGTTTCGATTATAACTGATGGCATTCAAATCATTTATTTTTTTATAAATAATTGTATCAAGAATTCTTCATAAGTTTTGGTTTCAGTTTCGATTATAGCCGATAGCACTCTAGTAACCTATTATTTTTTATAAATAATTTTATCAAGTATTCTTCATAAGTTTTGGTTTCAGTTTCGATTATAGCTGATAGCACTCTAGTAATCTATCATTTTTTATAAATAATTTTATCAAGAATTCTTCATAAGTTTTGGTTTCAGTTTCGATTCAAGCTGATGCCGCCAAGTCATATAGATATATATTTTTTTTTTTTGAAAACGCGACTTCATAATATATAAAAATTAACAGAACATTTACTCTCTAATAATATATACGAAATCTGCACAAATGAAAATATCATATTTAAGCGTACCTTATTACTGGGCTATGCCGGGCATCCCTACTAGCTTAGATAAATATTTTTGCAGTTTTAACAAAAGGGCTACAATAATATGAGAACTATCTCGGCTTGCCCTTTTTGTCAAGATCAAAGTGTAGTATCTGTTCTTCAGATGCTGCACTTCCATTTCTTCTTCTCTTTCGGTGGAGGATCAGTCCTTCACGACTGGGACAATTTTTTTATTTTTGTACCTTTTTTCCGCGTTAAAAAACGACCCTGGTGTCTAACTCTGTCCCGTGGGGAGGCATAGTAAATAGGTACAATAATATGAGAGCGTCTCCATTTACACTGAACATCTACAGAATGCCAACATCAATATATTACATATGAATGAGTCGCCTGTGGAATTTCCACAGGTCCCACTTATTATTATTATTATTACTATTATTATTATTATTATCATTATTATAGGCTCACAAGGAGCTTTCACATAGGTCATCAAAGATCTCATCGAATACAGCCTGTGGTGTTCTCTGGAAACTGAGTGACAATAAATCTCCCCGATTGACAGGATTTTTCTTTCTCGTTAATTATTACGACATCCGGTCATTATTATTATTATTATTATTATTATTATTATTATTATTGTTGCTGTTGTTGTTTGTACAGCACAAGAGCAGGCACTAGGAACACGATTGTTCAAAAAAGTGGTTCTAGGAGAGGAAATTGCTGCAGAATGCTGGATTTGGGGTGAGACCTCAGAGTCAATTGCTCACCTTGCAGCAGGGTGTAGTGGACTGGCCCAGAGAGAGTACCGCAAAAGACACGATCGCATGAGACTCCGGATATATTGGGAGGTGTGTAAGAGGGTTGGGGTGAAGTGTGCTGGAAAATGGTTTGAGGGGGTGCCTAATGAAGTGAGAACAAGTGAGGATGGCAAGGTAGAGGTATGGTGGGACAAAAGCATCATAACAACCAAACAATTGGAACATAATCGTCCGAATTTAGTCGTCATTGACATGGTCTCAAAAAACTGGCAGATTGTAGACTTCTCAGTACACTGGGACAGGAATGTGAGAGAGAAAGAGAATGAGAAGTGGAGCAATTATGCTCCATTGGCCTGGGAAATAAGGCGTATACACGGGGTTAAAACACAAATAATCCCGGTCGTAGTTGGTACGCTAGGAGTCGTATCAAGTCGTCTGGAAGGACAATTGAAAAAACTACAAATCCCCGATGTTTTAGGCGGCCTTCAAACCTCTGCAATTATAGGTACCACCAACATCCTTGGGAAAACCCTTGATCTTTGAAGATCCTGGTTTGAAGCCGGGATTAAGGGAAATCCTCTGGAAATGAATCCCATCCCTTTCCAGAGAGACGTTCATAAGCGAAATCAGAATTATTATTATTATTATTATTATTATTAGTAGTAGTAGTAGTATTATTATTATTATTATTATTATTATTATTATTATTCAAGAGTGTTTATTTCTTGAAGACTTTTTAACATCTCAGACCTTGTTCAAAATTTATTAATTTTATTATTCTCTGATTATTACTACTACTACTACTACTACTACTATATTACTACTACTACTACTGTGTTATTCATAAGACTAACCAGATTGCTAATCGTGGTTTGTTTGAATCTGTTCAATTATGTGCCTATATTAAAGATAGCTTTCCATGTGGGAGGGACATCTCCAGGGAAGATCCTAACTTACCTTATATGTGCTTCCGGGTTGCTTTAGCTCACACTACTGCATTTATATTTACTCTCTATCGCCCCCACAACAGCGGAGTTACTATCTTTCAAAGCATATCTGAGAAAATTGACCAAGTCCTTTCTACTTATCCTTCAGCTAACATTCACGTATGTGGAGACTTCAATGTTCACAACGTCGAATGGTTGACCCACTCAAACAAGACCGATGATGAGGGGAGGTTCTGTCATGATTTCTCCATTGCCTATGACCTCACTCAGATTGTTCAGGAACCTACCCGTGTGCCCGATAATGACGGCCAGTATGCGAGCCTACTAGACCTTTTTCTCACAACTTGCCCTGAACTATGTTCAGTTTCTGTTCTGTCGCCTCTTGGATCTTCCGACCACTCTGTTGTATCAATTAAGATAAAAATGAAATGTAATAAGTCCCCAGACGTACCTCTTCATCGTACAGTATATCGATACACTAAGGCTGACTGGGATAGCTTCCGTACATTTATATCTGATCTACCTCTGCATTCCATGTTTAAAAAGGATGTGTCCTCTATAGTATTAGACCTAACTGAATGGTTAATTGTAGGTATTGACCATTTCATACCCTCTAAAAAATTTCAGCAAAAACCTAACAGCCAGCCATGGTTCTCTCCAGAATGTGCTGCTGCCATTGCGCACAGAAATCACTTTTTCCACTGCTTCAAACGTAATAGATGTATGGAAACTAAAGCCGTTTTCAGGACTGCCAGCAACCATTGTAAGAAAGTAATAAGGAACGCAAGAGAGTTGTATGCTCAATCTGTTAAGTCCAAAGTAGCTGAGCAGCGGCTTGGTTCCCACCAGTTTTGGCAAATAGCAAACAGAATCCTGAACAGAAGCGTGTGCTCCATCCCAACTATTATCAATGGATCTGAGGTAATCTCGTCAGCATCAGACAAAGCCAAACTCTTTGTCAAGAACTTTGCAGCTAATTCTACCCTTTGCGACCAAGACCGCCAACCCCCAATATTTCCTCTTGTATCAGAAAACACGCTATGTGATATACGTATATCTGTACGTGATGTTGCCAAGCTAATCAAAAACCTTGATTCCAGTAAAGCAACTGGCCCTGATGGTATTCCAATTATAGTACTCAAAAAACTTCAACCTGAACTAGCGCCCATACTTACAAAACTGTTTAAACGTTGTCTTAAGGAGAATAGTTTCCCATCTCCCTGGAAAATCTCATCAGTATGCCCTGTATTTAAGAATTCAGGTGATCGCTCATCCCCCTCTCAGTACAGGCCAATAAGTCTCCTGTGCGTCATGAGTAAGTTGCTAGAATCTGTATTAAATACAGAAGTAATCAAACATCTCAACAAAAATAACCTTCTTAGTGACACTCAATATGGTTTCCGTTCTGCTAGATCTACAGCAGATGTCCTTACAGTTATATCGCATAGGATTAGCAAATCTCTCGACGGTGGCAATCTTTCTAGGGCAATTGCTCTTGACATATCTAAAGCCTTTGATAGGGTATGGCATAAAGGTTTACTTCATAAGATCGCTAGCTATGGTATAGCTGGAAAAGTCTTCTCAATTATTAAATCATTTCTTTCTGATAGATTCATAAGAGTAGTAGTTGAGGGGCAAAAATCAGAGGCTCACAATATTAATGCCGGTGTCCCTCAGGGATCCATCCTGGGCCCAACTCTTTTCCTGATCTACATTAATGATCTTCCAAATCATATCCTTACATCATTTGTAGACATTTATGCTGACGACACTACCATTTATGGTACCACATCTAAGTCAGTAAACGAGCAAGTTCTCTCCAATTCTCTCTCCTCTGATCTTGAGCACGTAGTACAATGGGGAAAGGAGTGGCTGGTTACTTTTAATGCATCTAAAACCAAGCTTCTCTCTTTACATCATCAACATTCTAATCCACATTTGTCATCAATTGAAATGAATGGCTCTCGTCTTCAGGAGGCCTCAAGTTTTGACAAGCTTCTGGGCTTGACCATTACTCCTGATCTTAAATGGAACACGTATATCAAATCTGTTGCCAAGGCCGCTGGAAAAATGGTGGGATCTTTCTATCGATCCAGTAGATATCTCACTGCTGATGCTATTCTCTATCTATATAAGAGCCAGGTACGTCCAAGGATGGAATACTGTTGCCACATCTGGGCAGGAGCTGCTAGAAAGAACTTGTCCTGCCTTGATAGAGTTCAAAATAGACTTCGTAGCCTCGTAGGAGATGTCCTTTTCTCCTCCTTGCAACCTCTATCTCACAGAAGAGATGTTGCGAGTTTGTCTCTGATGTATCGTTATTTTCATGGAAAGTGTTCAACTGAGCTTCAATCTATGGTCCCCCCTCGCCAAACTTTCACAAGAAACACTCGTCTAGCTGTAAACACTATCAATAATTTCCCCCACTCTTTATCTGTGCCTAAACCTAAACGTAGATTCCATGAACAAAGCTTCTTTCTTAGAACTGCACGCCTGTGGAATTGTCTTCCGTTTTCCTGCTTTCCGGCTGACTACAATATGGTTTTGTTCAAGTCTAAAGTAAATAAGTTCTTGATGAGCCGTTCCATATAAGTTATTAAATTTACCAAATTTTCATTACTAATGATTACTATATTGACCAACTTCTACTGTACACTCTTTAACCCTTATCCTTGAGTGGCCTCTGGGCCTTGATAATGTGGTGATGCCTTTGTAAAAAAAAAAAAAAAAAAAAAAAAAAAAAATTGTGTGTATCTCTACAATCAGACTTAACCAAAAAAAAAAAGTCTCTTATACTTTTGTAGCGGACAAATGGTGCTTGTTGTTATTAAGTAGAGGAATAGAGAGAAAGGTCGCATGGTTCCCTTTGCCAAGAAATTTGCCGGAATTTTATTCACAATTGTAATAAATGTACATTTAATAACAGAATCAATACAAGTATAATAATGTTAAGCAGTTCATTAACGAAAAGATATACGAGAACATTACTTGCGTTATTATCTCATGAGTCCTTTGTGAGAGTTCAGATGGGTGCAAAATAGGAGAGCAGTTTCGATGCGACCTGCATGGTCCGAGGTTCAAGCGAGAAAGAGGAAGAACAATACGAACCGTATGTGGAAGTAGGCTGTATTGCCCCCTTGTAGGAAAGGATGGCATTGCCAGAATTAAAAGGCGATAATTAAGTTTACCTTAATGTTACCAGTTTTGTGTTCGTGTGTTCGCTTAAATGTGGAACCCGGTTCCCATACTTTTAATAACGAGTAACAAGAAATGATTAGAATAATGTTAATTCTCAAGTGACAATACTGACGGGGTGGCGGTGGTGTGTGCGCAAAATAGGTGAGATATAATGTGTCCGCTCTCTTGTCGTAGTCGCTTCTTCTCTCCGGTTGTCTGTTGTCTCTCTTTTTATTGGGACGGATGGCATCAGAACATTCCTCCATGCCTTTTTTTTTTTGTTTATTGTCTGAAATGTTGATCAGTTCTGCTGATACCAAATCCCTGGGAATTCTGCATCCCCCATTTTGAACTTCTTTAACGTCATTGCCAGTGCACCTCGATCTAAGATCATTACCCTGATCGACATTCCTGGATCTAGCTTCTATTGACGTCATTTTTGCAAGCCCAGATAGCCGATTGTCCTCTCCAGAATTACTTCTGCTATTTGCAACTCCCCCTCTCTGTAACAGTACTACTATTCCCAACTTCTTTATTTTCTTTATCAAAGATTTGTTTATTTATCTGAAGATGTCTTCTATTTGTTCGTGAATTTTTTTAAAATTATGTTTTTTTTTTTGTTTTTTTTTCTTTAAATATTATGCATTCGTTTCTTATGAATTATTTTTCTACTTGTTTTCCATTTCCTTTTTCCTATTCTTTACTTATTCTATTTCTTCTTCGTATTTATCTTTTACTTCCTCTAGAGTTCATTCTTTTTTTTTTCTTTCATAAATACTACCACTTTTCCTATTTCTTTCAAGACTTCGTTTTTGGTAAGAATCAGCTAAAGTCTTCCTGTATTTTCTGTATGACTATTACAGGCACTGGTAAAAATTCAAAACAGTCCCTTTGGTTTTTTTTTTTTTTTTGTTAATCAGTATTTGTTTTTTTTTTAAACGATTCATTGAAATAAAATTTCAAAAGCACTTTATTGAAAAGTATATAAATAGAAATAAAGTTATCAAAATAACATTTTTTAATTTGAAATTATAAAAATAAATATATGTTTATGAAATTATAAAAAATATATGTTTATGAAATTAAAAAAACAAATATATATATGAAATTTTATACTAAATATATGTTTACAAAATTATAAAAATAAATATATTTTTATGAAATTATAAAAATAATTATATTTTTATAAAATTATAAAAAATAAAATTTAGTTTAAATTTTATAATAAATATGTTTATGAAATTTTAAAAACAAATATATGTTTATGAAATTATAAAAACAAATATATGTTTATGAAATTATAAAAATAATTATATTTTTATAAAATTATAAAAAATAAAATTTAGTTAAAATTTTATAATAAATATGTTTATTAAATTTTAAAAACAAATATATGTTTATGAAATTATAAAAACAAATATATGTTTATGAAATTATAAAGTAAATATATTTTATGAAATTATAGAAATAGAATTTACTTTATATTTTATAATAAATGTATGTTTATTAATTATGAAATTAATATATGTTTATGAATTATGAAATAGATATATTTTATGAAACTAGGAAAAACAATATTAATTTTAAATTTATAATAAATTTTTTTATAAAATTTTCTTATAAATATATGTTTATGAAATTAAAAAAATAAATATATATTTATGATATTATAAAAATAAATATATATTTATGAAAATTTTATACTAAATATATATTTATGAAATTATAAAAGTAAATATACACGTGTGTTTATGAAATTATAAAAATACATATATGTTTATGAAATTATAAAAATACATACATGTTTATGAAATTATAAAATACATATATGTTTATGAAATTATAAAAATACATATATGTTTATGAACTTATAAAAATACGTCTATGTTTATGAAATTATAAAAATACATATATGTTTATGAAATTATAAAAATGCATATGTTTATGAAATTATAAAAATGCACATATGTTTATGATATTATAAAAATGCATATATGTGTATGAAATTATAAAAATGCATATATGTTTATGAAATTATATACTAAAGATATGTTTATAAAATTGTAGAAATTAATAAATAAAATTAGTTTTTAATGTTTTCAATAATTCTTAATAAAAAAGATCAGTAAAAGATGTGTTCGATAAAACTTATTAAAGACACAAAGTATATGCACAGAAGATATGCAGACGTGTGAAAAAAATGAAGGGACTATTATGCGTCATTACCAATTCTGGTCACAGTCATGTGGAAATACGGGAAGACTTGTGGTGGCTATAAACTTTGTTTCTAGTCTTTCAAGATTATTCCCATTGTTTTCAAAGATTTTGTTGGCCGTTTCTTCAAAATTCTTTTTTTTTCTTCAGTAAATTTAGTTTTTCCTTCAGTGATTTCACGTTTTATACTTTAAAAATTTATTCTTCCAAAAAATTCTTCTTCTTTTTCTTTTAAAATTTCTTATTACAAACACTCCTGTTACTTTTAAAAAAAAAATTATTCCAGTAAGTGCTTCAGGTTCTTTAAAAATTTCCTATTCCGCAAATTACTTCTGTTTCTTTTAATATTTCTTATTCCAAGAAGTACTTCTGTTTCTTTTAATATTTCTTATTTCAAGAAGTACTTCTGTTTCTTTTAAAATTTCTTATTCCAAGAAGTACTTCTGTTTCTTTTAATATTTCTTATTTCAAGAAGTACTTCTGTTTCTTTTAATATTTCTTATTCCAAGAAGTACTTCTGTTTCTTTTAATATTTCTTATTCCAAGAAGTACTTCTGTTTCTTTTAATATTTCTTATTCCAAGAAGTACTTCTGTTTCTTTTAAAATTTCTTATTCCAAGAAGTACTTCTGTTTCTTTTAATATTTCTTATTCCAAGAAGTACTTCTGTTTCTTTTAATATTTCTTATTCCAAGAAGTACTTCTGTTTCTTTTAATATTTCTTATTTCAAGAAGTACTTCTGTTTCTTTTAATATTTCTTATTCCAAGAAGTACTTCTGTTTCTTTTAATATTTCTTATTCCAAGAAGTACTTCTGTTTCTTTTAATATTTCTTATTTCAAGAAGTACTTCTGTTTCTTTTAAAATTTCTTATTCCAAGAAGTACTTCTGTTTCTTTTAATATTTCTTATTTCAAGAAGTACTTCTGTTTCTTTTAATATTTCTTATTTCAAGAAGTACTTCTGTTTCTTTTAATATTTCTTATTCCAAGAAGTACTTCTGTTTCTTTTAATATTTCTTATTTCAAGAAGTACTTCTGTTTCTTTTAATATTTCTTATTCCAAGAAGTACTTCTGTTTCTTTTAAAATTTCTTATTCCAAGAAGTACTTCTGTTTCTTTTAATATTTCTTATTCCAAGAAGTACTTCTGTTTCTTTTAATATTTCTTATTCCAAGAAGTACTTCTGTTTCTTTTAATATTTCTTATTCCAAGAAGTACTTCTGTTTCTTTTAATATTTCTTATTTCAATAAGTACTTCTGTTTCTTTTAAAATTTCTTATTCCAAGAAGTACTTCTGTTTCTTTTAAAATTTCTTATTTCAATAAGTACTTCTGTTTCTTTTAATATTTCTTATTTCAATAAGTACTTCTGTTTCTTTTAAAATTTCTTATTCCAAGAAGTACTTCTGTTTCTTTTAATATTTCTTATTCCAAGAAGTACTTCTGTTTCTTTTAAAATTTCTTATTCCAAGAAGTACTTCTGTTTCTTTTAATATTTCTTATTCCAAGAAGTACTTCTGTTTCTTTTAAAATTTCTTATTCCAAGAAGTACTTCTGTTTCTTTTAATATTTCTTATTCCAAGAAGTACTTCTGTTTCTTTTAATATTTCTTATTTCAAGAAGTACTTCTGTTTCTTTTAATATTTCTTATTCCAAGAAGTACTTCTGTTTCTTTTAATATTTCTTATTTCAAGAAGTACTTCTGTTTCTTTTAATATTTCTTATTCCAAGAAGTACTTCTGTTTCTTTTAATATTTCTTATTCCAAGAAGTACTTCTGTTTCTTTTAATATTTCTTATTTCAAGAAGTACTTCTGTTTCTTTTAATATTTCTTATTCCAAGAAGTACTTCTGTTTCTTTTAAAATTTCTTATTTCAAGAAGTACTTCTGTTTCTTTTAAAATTTCTTATTCCAAGAAGTACTTCTGTTTCTTTTAAAATTTCTTATTCCAAGAAGTACTTCTGTTTCTTTTAATATTTCATATTCCAAGAAGTACTTCTGTTTCTTTTAATATTTCTTATTCCAAGAAGTACTTCTGTTTCTTTTAAAATTTTTTATTCCAAGAAGTACTTCTTTTTCTTTTAAAATTTCTTATTCCAAGAAGTACTTCTGTTTCTTTTAATATTTCTTATTCCAAGAAGTACTTCTGTTTCTTTTAAAATTTCTGATTGCAAGGCTCATTCTATCCTATCTTTCCGCAGATTTCTTTCATCCTCTTATTGCAAGACTACTTTTTTTAAAAAGAATTCTTCTTTTCTTAATATTTTTTCTTTTAAATTTCTCTTGCCAACCTTTTATGCAATTTTTACCACCTTCTCTTTATCCAGGATTCTTCATCCCTTTCTTTGCGAAATAGTTCTTCTACTTCAATGTTCTAAAAGGTTACTTTCTCTGTGGTTTCCTCATGTTTTTCTTCCCCCTCAAATCCCTCTTTCTCCTTCAAGTCTTCACCCTTCTCTCCTAAAACCTATTTAAGACTATAATTCCTGGTGCAGGTTTTCTGCCAGTCGTAGATTCTATTGGCTGGCAGCTGTTCGATCTGTTATTGTTATTTCTTGCCATTAGGTTTGTTGATGCTGAAAAGTGGCGGTCGTGATCCGCCTTAGAGGAATGAGAAAATTCTCCTCTGCCGCTGCTTCGATTGGTGAAATGCACGGATCAAAACAACATCCAATACCATAACTGTAGGCTTGGGTGGGAGTAAATTTACTCCTTAGTAAAATACATCGATATGATATCTACTAATATAGTACTATCTCTACGATGCTTCCGTTTAGTCTCAAAAGACAAAGGATACCCCATATAGGGGCAGCTGCGCATGTAATCGTGAGGCAAGGGTTACACAATCTCCAACCATATCTTTCCTAAATCGGCACTGTTTGAAACCAGTGGCAAAGAGAAGTCCAGGACGACTAGAAACAAAGCCGAGATAAGCGGAGAGCATATACAGCACCTGGAAGTTCCAAATGGTCATCCATTTAGTACTGACCAGATTCAATGTTGCTTAACTTCGGCATAGTACTATCTCTACTATTATATAATAGTAACTGTGTGTGTGTGTGAGAGAGAGAGTTCCTTCCTCATAGGTTCCGAAACGGCTGAGCCTATATTTTCCAAATTTCACACAAAGCTAATTTATATCTCTGGCAGTGTTCTTAGATATTTTTTGTACAGAAATAAGTATCGAAAAAATCCGATCTTAAATCGCTTTTCTCTCTTATAGACAAAAAAACAATAATTTCTTGAGCAAATATTTCACGTTACACCCGCCAAGGGAGATAATAAAATTTCAGCAAATCATTTCTTTTTAAAAAAACAGATGTACTATAATCTGGAGATATAGCTTAGTGGTAGAGCATTCGACTACAGATTAAATGATCCCTGTTAAAGGCCGGGTACACCCCACCATTTTATTTTAATTTTTTTTTATTATTAATGAGTTGTATTTATGATAAAACGAGGTATCATTTAAAATCGCTGCAAATTATTTCTTTTGTTGCATATTTTAAAACTAAACATTAATCAGAAGTGACTTTTCCAGGGCATTCATCGTCAACTCCAAATGTCAGCTGACGTAATATTGTAAACAAACACAGATGGAATTTGATGAACGACATTATCATTATTATTTTTGAATTTTTTTTTTTTTTTGCAAATTAGTTCACCCGTAAATTATTCCTCATAATATATTATATTCAAAGAGGATTGATTCTATAATAATACATATGCAATCTGCATAAATTAAAATATCATGTTTAAGCATCTTGTACGACCAGACAATGCCAAGCTGACAGCTTATATACAATCTACGGCATACTCTCGTTGACACACCATGGTAAAGCAACGTTAAGCCTGGTCAGTGCTAGATGAGTGACTATTTGTGAATACCAGGTGTATTATGTAGGAGGAGGTTAGCACCTGCCTGGAAGAACTGCAAAAAAAAAACCCTTTCATCTCTAGCTGGTATATACATGCAACTGTTGATCGCTTGTGAATTTGACATTTTCTAGATATTCCTCCTTTGGAGGAAGCCGGTTCAACCCGTCTGGGGTTAATGCCACTAATATAATACTCATAATCTGCCTGGTTATAAATATTCCGTTTCTTTGTCTGTAAAAATATTCCATAATGGAAATATTGCAGGCAAAATAAATAAATAACACCTACAAAAAATGGTGATGCACTTAATGCTAGTAAGGATTAACTCTGTAGCAGAGTTCCATGTTTCAAACTCTGAGGTCCTGGTTCGAATCTCACTAGGTTTAGTTTTACTTATGAGTTGTATAATGGCGAAACTTGTGTCTGTGAATATTTATAGTTTATATATATATATATATATATATATATATATATATATATATATATATAGAGAGAGAGAGAGAGAGAGAGAGAGAGAGAGAGAGAGAAAGGAGGAGGAGGAGGAGGAGAGAGAGAGGGGGGGCATTCTTCGCAATTAAAAAAAGATTAATAAAAAACGTTTCAAATTCGAAAGTGTAGAAATATAGATATGGAAATATGCATATATTTATAGAACAATCAGTGATAGAGTCTAATATAATCTATAGTATCTCACCTGTCAGTTTAAATGTATGTATGCATGTATGTATGTATGTATGTCTCATAAAAACTTTCGACAGAGGCGACAGATTTTCACGAGATCAGTATCGTTTTGAGGCCCGAACCTTCGGATGACAAATAACGAAAAATTGGCTAAAAACATTAATTCATTCACCCTCAACTGTGCACTTTCCTACAAGGAGGGTCGGTTTTTTGCATCGCCATTTTTGCAAGTCATCGTATCGGTTGAAATGAATTTTCTTAATTTCAATGTTCCGAACTTCTGGTCGCATCATGGAGTAGGGGTAAAACGTCAGATTTTTTTTCACTTTCTCTTCTGCTTTTGTGTCATGGGTTTGAGCCTGCCTGCCTCTTACCACTTTTTTTTTTTTGCTCAACACACACCTCCAAACACCCGGGCAACACCGGGCACCCAGGCTAGTAATAATATAATTAATGATTTGAATTGGCCAATGTTGCGGTTTAATTTGCCAATGTTGTCCAACTTCATATCTAGTTATTCACTTTTCGTCTCTTTTCCATTTTTAAAATAAGGCCTTATATGCCTCTCTACTCAAGAACGTTTAATTCCATAGATTGGACTTTACTCCCGCTCTTCAATACAAAATTTTCAAAGAGATTCCAAAAGAATATTTCATTGAACTCTTCTTTGATTTACTAATCGCCACACCTATGACGAACTTTTGAATCGCACTGGATATTTGCAACCAAAATTATTGGATATTGCTGACTATTCTTTTTCATTTTTCTTATAAACTTTTATTTTCTTCCAAAAATCCTTTTTCTCTACTGTTTTCAAAAATTGAGCTGACCAGCAAAAATATACACATCTTTTGCTGACATTTTTCCTCTGAGGAGAAAAGCTTATCTTTGAAACTCCGTGGAATAAGGAACCTTCCAACTTTTTTTATATTCCTTGTTTTAAATAATATATTGTAAATTCAATCCTACAATATGTTAACGTTCTCTATTATATATATTGTTTTTAAATCCCCGAAACAGTGTTTCATGGTAAACAACTGATGATCCCTTGAAAAATAAAAAAATTGGTATTATAGTAAATTCGAGAGAGTTGATGCAGTGGTTGCAGGTGATTAAATGACTTACTGACTGGATGGTTTTTTAACGAATGATAAAAAGTAATTTTTTGTATAGTTTCAAATGTTAAAAACTTCAAAGACTATATATGTGTGTGTGTTTGTGTGGCTCCCCATCTGGGAGCATCCGATTGGTGAGAGAAAATTATTCCCAGTTATTATAAAGGTTTCCATTGAAAAGTATCACAGGCAAAAGATACAAATAAATGACATCCATAATGATGTCTGCAAAAAAGAAAAAAACTAAAATTACACGCAAAAGTATAAAAATCTGTAAAATTATCATCAAATCATCTCTCTTGACTGTTATTTATTACTAGAAACTTACTCCTTCAGAGGAAGCCGGATTAACTGTCTCAGCATAAATGCTGCACCCAGCAGGAATTTACCACTCACAGTCAAAGCTTTCTTTAACCTGTGGGACAACAGTCATGGAAACAAGTGTCCAAGGGTGGCGTGTGCGACACTCAAACTTGAAACCCGACTGATAGGAAATGGTATTCGGCAATTTAAATGTATTGTTCCTATTGGGAATAGCCCTGGCACAGGAGTAAACTGCTTCAAATGCGACTGCAAGGGCCACATAGCGAGAAATTGCCGAAGATGTGGAACCCATTGCTACCAATGCGGCAAGGTTGAGCACTGAGTCCAGGACAAGGCATAAGCGTCAGCCTACTCCCCCCCCTCCCCCACTAAGATGTAAATGCAGCAATCCAGGAGATTATCATCTACGTTGATGACATTAATTGATACAGGATGCTTACATACGATAATAGATGCAAATCAATGTCGATCTTGGAAGACAGCAAAAGTGAACGTCCTGACTATAGGAGGCTAGTCCTGCGGAAGAGGAGTACACACTATTTTAACAAACGATAGCGACTATGTTAGGATCGATGCTCTGGTGGTGCATGGTAAACCACTGGGATTTGTTACGGATCATTATTAGGGATCGATGCGATTAAAGCATTGGGAGGCATCACTATTGGACCTACAGATGTAGTCCGGATCGGCGTCAGGAAAATTTCCACGTGTGAACTGGACTTTACTGTTACATTTAACCATCAGAAATGAGCATGGGAATGGACAGATAACAGTGGAGTGCATATTGGAGTGCATATTGGAGTGCATATTGAGTGGCAGATTTTTTTGAGCTTTGGAGCTTTGGCCAGATTATCATGAAGGGTTGACTTGTGCCATACTTGGAAGACAGACTCGTACCTCAACAATCATGCAGATACATTCATGGCGAATGCAACTGTTTGTGCTGCCAGGATGTCAGAGTGGTGCCAAAAAGGGGCAAACATATTACTGCTTGACCTCCAAAGAGCGTATCTCCAAGTACGAATCCATGAGACACTAGCAAAACCAGGCAGTAGAGATCGATTGAAATAGATACTGTCTGACACATTGAAGGTTTGGCTTGAACGTGGCTCCCCTCATTATGAAGGCTATTGTTAGCAGGGTGCTATCACAGGACGAAGCTGGGGACCGCACGACATCGGCTTACATCGATGATATCTTTGTTAATGAAGACGTTTTGCTCGCATCACGAGTCTGGGAATATTTAACTCGATTCGAACTAGAATACAAGGACTCAGAACAACTTGGGGACGACACATGTGTGCTGGGATTGACTTAAGTCTTAAGAATCCATGGTGTCCTACACTGGAAATAAGGGAACGTAATCCCAGAAATTCCCAATATCATAACACGATGAACTGTATTTTCTTTGTGTGGAAAGCTCATAGGGCACTTCTCAGTATGTGCATGGCTGCGTGTGGCATGCAGAGTAATAAAGAAAAGAGCCTGTTCAATCACAAATGACAAGGTGACAGACTCCCGACTCAGATGATGTGCGAAACTGTGGATGCAGTAAAGTGGACTGATCCAGCTTGCGGGAACTGGTGCGTGAATAGCTGGGAACTGAATGTATGGGCTCTAGCAACTGGAGTAACATTAGAAAGAAATGGAACTGTGGTGGAGGACGCTTGTTGGCTGCGACCTGAGAACAATGCGCTGCATATTAATCTGGCTGAATTGGATGCCGTGTTGAGAGGAATTAATTTGTCACTTCAGCGGCAGACCAAGGTGTTGCACATTAAGACCAACTCTGCATGTGTATACAACTGTGTGTCAGAAACTCTCAGCAGGATAGCACGATTTCACACCAAGGCTACCAGTGAGATACTCATCAGAAGACAACTGAATTCCCTCAAAGAATTTGTGAGTGTGATATGGGTTGCGGCAATTCACAACATGGCTAATCAGTTGACATGCATACCAAAATGATGGTTTAATGCCATGAAGAAGGATGCGAGACCCAATCCACTGATTGGTGCAGAGCATGATGCTGAGCTGGACGCGGCCTAGATGATGTCCATTCACAGAAACAGTGTACATCCAGAAGTGCAACACACCACTTATTCCACCCGAAAAGTTTGCCCTTTGACAACAAAAATAGCGGTCAGATTGGCAATACGAACATGCATGGAATGCCAATCTATAAATCCTGTGCCAGTTCACCGGGGGAAAAGAAATCTAAAGGTGAGCAGTGATTGGCAATGGTTGGGAATGGACATTACACACTACAGTGCTTACCGTTTCCTAACTATCACAGATTGTGGGCCATTGCGGTTTTCAGTGTGGAGGCAATTAGAATGGCAGGACTCAACACCTATAATTCACCAACTGGAAGTGGTCTTTTTTTAATATGGCCCAAGAATAATAGAAGCTTTCTATCATGTCTGAAAGTGACACAATGTTCAATTAATGAAATTGGAGATGTGCCACTGTACAACTCATGCTCTCTACCGATCCAAGTTATGACAACAGGACCATTGCCAGCACCCTCAAAATTCATTGTTGGATTGCCACGAATAACAGAGATATTCACAGGGTGATGAAAACAAAGTTATGGGCTTTGGTGTGGTTTCAAGTGAGGCCCCCATCATGCCACCTCACATCTTCCAAGTTGACTTGAAAGTCAACACCAAAGTCTACCTGAATATGCTGAAGAGTGTGGTGATCCCATGATGCAATCAGGTGGCCGCTGGCAGACCCTGCATGTGGCAGCAGAACTCGGCGCCAGCCCACAAGTCCAAGGAAACCCAGGCTTCGCTTCAGAAGGAGTGCTACGACTTTGTACCCTTCTCTTACTGGGCACCCGCCTCCTCCGACTTGAAGCCGCTGGACTACTTCATTTGATCATATGTCGAGAACATCACCAACATGACCTCCCACAACACCAAAGCCAGCCTGATCGTTGCTATCCGCCAAGCTCCAACTGGCACTTGTGGAAAAGGCATGCTCTCAGTTCCAGCCCGATATCAAGACGATGATTGAGGCTCTACTACATAATCAAGTTACCTGAATTGATTTTTTTTTTCATAAAAGTTTTAAAATAAAGCTGTTGTGTTATTTTCTTTAGGGCGACATTTTTATCGCTCAACTCTGTAGAGTTCCCTTTAGTAATCGTGATGAAGAAACACAATGGTCCTTCTTTTTTTCTTTATAATTTTAAAAAGAGAAAGTGATTTTATTTTCGTGTTCTTTTGAAATATCTGAATCGTGCATTGACAGTGGCCATTATTATTTTTTTATGGTACCTCCTGTTCATGAATTTCACCTTCTGGACTGACTTTTTTAAGTTTTGCAATTTATTAATAACTAGGGTACGCCTACCGTAAAAAATGACAGAAAAAAATTTATGCTGCGAGGATAAGGGTTAATGAGTGTACAGTAGTCAATGGGACAATGTCATAGTAATCGTTAGTAGTGTAAATTTGGTAAATTGGATTACTTAAAGGGAATTTGTTTATGTTGAACTTGAAGACGACCATATTGTAGTCAGTTGGAAAGCAGGAAAACGGAACAGAGTTCCACAGACAGGCAGTTTTAAGAAAGAAGCTTTGTTCATGGAATCTACGTTTAGGTTTAGGCACAGATAAAGAGTGGGAGAAATTATTGATGGTGGTTTCAGCTGGACGAGTGTTTTTAGTGAAAGTCAGGCCGGAGGGGGGGCGGACAATAAATTGAAGTTCAGACGAGCACTTGCCATGTTTATATCTTGCACTGACAAGGATCAAGATTGCTTAACTTGAATTATTTTATAGGAATTGACGTGCTAACATGATGAGCGATATTAGAATCAAGAAAACGTGCGTTTATAAAGCTAGTAAAGATATAAATAAAAGACAACCTTCAAAATTAGTCTCTTTTAGATTTCTGTATCCTCTCTCTCTCTCTCTCTCTCTCTCTCTCTCTCTCTCTCTCTATGTGTTAAAAGGAATAGAAATTAGATAAAGGCAAGTTATAGAAGGCAATACAATGCAAAGGTGAAACGCATAGACACAAACTGAAGTAAATAAAGATATATAATATCGGAATAAACTGTGTTGATTTATCTTTTATTAATCTATCTAGTTAACTATCAACTAGTTGGCCAGTTTATGTACAGAACCCAAGAGCAATAAGAGTCTTCTATCATGTCTGAAAGTGACACAATGTTCAATGAGCAAGATCGGAGATGCGCCGCTGTACAACCCATGCTCCCTACGAATCCAATTTATGACAACAGGACCATTGCCAGCACTCTCAAAATACAAATGTGAGGTGGCATGATGTTTAACACTTGAGGGCACAGCTCAACAAAGTTTCCGGCCACGGTTATGGTCTTTGGTGTGGTTTCAAGTTAGGGCCACATTATGCCACCTCGCATTTTCAAAGTCGGCTTTAAAGTCAACATCAGAGTCTACCTGGATATCCTGAAGACTATGTAACTTCCTGGCACAACCAGGTGGCCACTTGAAGACCCTGGATGTGGCAGCAGAACTCGGTGCTGGCGCACAAGTCTATAGAGACCCTGGGTTCAGACGGAGTGCTACAACATTGTACCCTTCTCTCACTGTCCCTGCTTCTCCCCCGACCTACACCTGCTGGACTACTTTGTTTGGTCATATGTCGAGAACATCACCAACATGACTTCCCACAACTAAAGCCAAAGAAATAGTAATAGTCTCAGTATGAAGGTTTTCCCCTTTTGATTGTGTTTTTCATATAAATAAAGCGAAACTAAGTGAATTATAGAACAGATGCTGCCCGAACGAAGGCCAGGAGTTGGCGGTTGCGTTCGCTTAGTTTTGCTTTATTTATAGGAAAAACACAAACAAACAGCTGACACAATGGGACGGTGGGAATTTTTTTAAAACTTGATCAAAAATAAAAATTAAAGAAACCGTTTCCGTTTGTGAATCTGAGATATTATGATCTAGGAAATATTTGAAAACTTCTCTCGGAATTGCTTGTGGAAAAGGCATGTTCCAAGTTCCGAACCCGTATCGAGGCAATGACTGAGGCTGAAGGCGGCTACATTGAATCGATGTCAGCTCTACTACATAATCAAGTTACCTGAATTGATTTTTTCAATAAAAGTTTTAAAATAAATCTGTAACGTTGTTTTCTTTAGGGCGACAATTTTATCGTTCCAACCTATAGAGAGAAAAAATGATAATGATTGATAGAAACTTGATAAGAGATGGGTTGCTTGGAAATTTGGAGATGAGGATAATTTGGTTCTTTGGACTATTGTTCACATCTTGGATGTTATTCTCATAACATTTCAGCCGATGTGACCTTCCACCTTCTTCAAATATAGCTTGTTGAACTCGGGTGTCTTTATTCTGAACTTGAAAATATGAATTTATTTTGAATGGAACTTTTCATTTAATCCGCAGGTGGAACTTGTTCTTGTTCCATCAGCCATGAATGGGTAGAACTTTTAAGTAATCTGCAATCGTATTCTTAATATTTCTCCTTAAGTGAAATGTTTCTGAATTTTTGCGATAAGGATTGATAATTCGTATTATTTGGATTATTTAAACTATTGTTCTCATCTTGAGTGTTATTTTCACAACGTTTTTGTCGATGTAACCTCCAGCCTTCTTCAGGTGTATTTTGTTGGACTCTAGAACCTACACTGAATTTCAAACGGAACTCTTTATTTAATCCATGAGGTTACATCAGCCGAAACGTTTGTATGATTTTGATTCTTTGGACTACTGTTCTCATCTTGAGTCTTATTTGCACAAGGGTTCGATCAATATGACCTCTGACCTTCTTCAGACATATATTGTCGAACTTGGGAATCTTTCTGTCAAACTCAAGCAATCTGCATGGAATTTCATAACAGAACCCTTTTTTTAACCTACAGGGGTAGCATGCTCTTGTTCTCTCGGTCATGACTGGGTAGAAGTCCTAATTAATTCACAATTATATTTTTGAGTGTCGCCTGCACTGAGGATTGAACCTTCAACCTCCAATTAAATTTACCAAGTACTTTATCCACTACACCACGGGCCCCATAGTTGATAAAATACTTGCTGTAAAATTAAGTTGTAAGTTACACTCTTCTTAGAAATGATTTAGTTAAGAATGGGTTTCTAAATAATAACATTATTATTTCAGCACAGTCTGTAAACTGCACAAGTATCCAGATTACTGTTCTCAGCTTGAGTGTTATATTCACAACGTTTCGGCCGATGTAAGCTCTGACTTTCTTAAGGTGTATCTTGTCGACCTCACCAATCTTTATGTTAATCTCTATCTATATCTCTACTATTATATAAAAGGAACTGTTTGTTTGTGTGTCTGTGTGTATGTGTCTGTGTGTGAGTTCGTTCCCTATGCATTCGAAAACGGCTGGGCGATTTTTATGAAATTTCATACAAATGTACTTTACATGCCTGGCAGTGTTCTTAGGTAGGTCTTGTATTGGAATGTGTTCGATAAGTATTGATAATTGATAACTGAAATAATCCGATGAAAGAAGGAACAGGCGATTTCGACCAAAGTTAACACCTTACACAGCCTAACATAACAAGTTCATTTGAGAAGTTTTATTCCCACACAAGCCAAAATATAAAATCAACAGTAAGCTCTTTGATATGACAGAGGCACATTCGAAATGAATGTTTCTGTTTAAAGCACAATTGTACCATGATGCTTGACTTTTACATTCAATATTTAAATTCAAGCCATTATCACTGCACAAGCAGTAAGGCCAGTCATATAAAATCAACAGTAGGTTCTTTGATATGACCAGGACGCATTTGAAATGAATGTTTCTGTTTAGAGCACAATTGAAGCATGATACTTGACTTTTGCATTTTAAACTTTAATTCAAACTATTATATATAAAAAATAATTTTATAAAATAAAGAGTAGGTTCTCTACAGTGCAATGTAGACTACAATGTATTGTGGAATAAGTCACTGTGGGAGGCATGTAAGCTCCAGGTGCACTGCAATGGGTCCCCGACTAGAGGTTATCAATTGATTTGATTGAAAAATGGGCTATTTCACCGATTTCGATGACAATAAAGGTAATGAAAGTGTGGAATATTTGGTGATCATTCTTCAATCCCGGACAACGTCGGGCCTCCTTGCTAGTGCAAAACATTGTGAAAATAACACCGAGCATGAGAACAGTAGTTTAAATAATCCAAATAATACAATACTCATATTGACCTTGTGTCTAACCTGCTAAAGAGAAAGCAAATAAACATGCAATACATTTTCCGTTATTTCGTAGATTAACTGAACCATTCCAGGAATAACCAAATCGAACGAGTCTGCTCAGCTCATTTCTGCTAAACTTTCAAAATTTTGGAATCATTCCAAGAATTATACCAATCTGATTGTTCTCAATCTAATTGTTCTTCGTTTTTACCAATCTGTAGAGAAAGATTTTAACATGGGGAAGTGGGGGGGGGGCTCCGGAATTGACAGAGTTCAAATCAAATGACGTCTATTATTATCATTTATCATACACTAATGCACTTTGTACTTCACAAGTAGAATTTGTGGATTTGTTGAGAAATTTACATGATAACTTTGTATGTATATTTCCAGCCTGGAGGATAAAATTTTTATCGGCTCTGAGAATGCCCTCATCAATAGAATAGATGTTTTGTACGTTTTAAGCATTATATATATATATAATTTTTTAAATTTCAACAATATTTCTTGCGGTTGAGGTTGGTCGTGGGGTTAGTTCCTTACTAGTGGAGTCAGGGATGGTTTTGTGGTCGGATTTGAATCTCCCAAGTGGCAGTAATCGTGCCACCCTGCACTGATGATTCCCGAAACGATGAAACAATGAAACATGAAGCATTTAAAAAATGTTATAGTAATAATATATATATATATATATATATATATATATATATATATAACTACTTCATTTATTCGCATAAATTTAATATATGAAAGTATAGATTTATGCGTAAACTTTAAGTATTTACTTCAAAAGTGCTCAATACGTAGGTAGAGCTAGTTAGTAATTTATAAAATATATATGGCGATCAAGCTACACTGAATATTGAATACTGAATCCTATAGTTGGATGAAACGCAGAATATTCAGTGTAGCTTAATCGCCATATATATATATATATATATATATATATATATATATATTTATATATATACCGTGTATCCCGAGATTCGAGAAAGATTCAGGAGGCCTCAGCAGCCACACCTGACGTGACTTTTGACTGCAGCTGCTGTGGCCGAACCTGCTTGTCCTGCATTGGACTCATCAGCCACAAGCGTGCCTGCAGTCGACGTGGAAAACCCCCTTCATAGAATCTTCGTTTGCGAAGTACTGCGAAGAAGAAGATACAGTGTATCACAAAAGTGTGTACATCTCCCACATTTCTTCAAATATTTAAGTATATCTCTTCATGGGAAAACACTGAAAAAACGATTTTTTGACACAATGAAAAGTAGTCTATCCGCAGCATATATAACAGAGTTAATTTATTTTTCCCTTAAAATAACTCAAAATATAGTCATTAAAAGCTAAATCGCTGGGAACAAAAGTGAGTACACTCCTTACGAAAAGTTGTCAATATTAACATACAACATGCCAACTCTTAATATTGACATTTTCTCATTCACTATATTGCTCTATAATTACATTGACTTTCTTAAATAAGAGTTGGTATATATAATAAAGTAATAAAGTATATTTCTACAGAAATATATATATATATATATATATATACACGGGATGCCTTCAATAAGATTCCAGGCTTTTTTCATATAGCACTTTTATTGATAATACACACATGAAACTCTAGTCCCCCTTCAAAGTAATCTCCTCCGGCTGCAATGCACTTGTTATACCATTCCACCAACTTCTGGAAGACCCCATGGAAATCATCTTGTGTGAGTGTGTCAATGACCCTCATCGCAGCCCTTTCATCTTCTCGATTGTATCATAATGACATCCTTTAAAGTATTCCTTGAGCTTAGGGATTAACCAAAAGTTACAGGGAACAAAGTTTGGAGTATAAGGAGGGCGAGGAACTGTTTTGATGCCCATATTGGGCAAATAGTCTGGGAAAAACTTCATGCAAATCTTCTGCATCTTCATTTCCTAGAAAATAATTGTGTTTACAGCGCCCATACGACAATCCTTATCCATGAAATTCTTTATTTGGCCAATCAACTCTGGTGTTCTGACTTCCTTACTCCTCCCACACCTCTCATCATTCCTCACGAATCCCCAGCCTTCCTTGAATCTCTTATGCCATGCAAAAACTGATGCTCAATTCATGCAAGATAGTCCAAAAGCAGTCTGAAGCATTCTGTACGTTTATGTGGCATTTTTTCTAACTTTAAAACAAAATTTTATTGCATATCATTCTTCTAAAGTGTCCTCACGTCCAGATTGAATTTTTGAAATTCACTAGCTGCTACAATCAGGCTTTAGTAGAGTGTATTCCAATTCCTGCTGTAGCTGTTCATTTGAACCTGAAATCATAAAACCTGGTCAGTCATCTCATGAGATGTTTAGCAATAACATACTAAATTTTCAAGAGTCTACGACAATTTTAAATGCCAGTACAAGAAGTCTGGAAACTTATTGAAGGCACCTCGTATATCAGGAAAATGTACGCAATTGCGGTTAGCTGAAACAATTGTATGCAAATAAAACCTTTTTTTTTTAATGAATTTTTGAAAATTTGTTCTTGCATTTACTAAGGTTTACATAATATTTAAAATAAAAACTAATTTTGCACATGTTTATCCCAAAGAAAGCAAATTGCCAGAGATGTAAAGAGACTACTGTGAATTAGGGACTATGCCTACAGGGATAATCTAAGTGGGGAGTTGAGCAGCGATAGGTCTGTTGACATTAAATTTAAATTTCTGCATGGTAGTACAGTCGAGGCAGCAGGCTACAGGGACGAAATTGTAAGAGTGAAGAAACTTTCAAAGTAGGATGCTCTAGGTCAGAGGTCAAAGTATGGCCCAGAGGCCAGATTCAGCCTGCCAAAGTCTTTAATCCGGCCCATGGAGCTCCAGTATCGGAATTACATCTTTTTAGCATATTAAAACAAGAGAGAAGAAGGAATTGGGCGGAGGACAAAGAAAAGGGTTATGGAGAAGGAAGGAAAATGGGAGAGACGGAAAGAAAGATAAAGAGACGGCTGCAGAGGAAGGGAGAGATAGAAGTTTTAATTTAAAGACGATGCACATTATTTAATTTCTATTTAGTTTTATATGATCTCGAGCAATGCCCGGTAGCCCTGCTGGTTAAATGATAATGCAATCTGCCATTAGAGGCGCAGAGGCTGTTCTTGGCCTTCGGGCCAGGAGCGGAAAAGGAAGTAATCATTTCTGGTCAATGTGGGGGTAACCCTTCATATCGGACAATTACTTTTTAAGTCAATTAGTTTGGTCAACGTGGGGGAAACCCTTCATATCAGATATGGACCCTGCCAGAGTGCCTCCTTGGGGGAGCTGGTTTTTCCTCCCCACACTAAAAAACGGCCTTGTGCCTAATTTGCTCAGGGGTAAGCAAATAAATAAATAGCCCACCCATCATAAAACAATTAGACAGGAACTTTTTATATTCTCTGCTATGTACTGCTTAACATGACACAACTTCCTATATACGTAGATCTAATCCTAACTCCAACTTTACTTTTAATTGAAAATTTCATATTTTTGCTTAAACTAGCTTTACGTGGAATTTTACACTTGTAGCATTATTCTTAGGTATCTAACATTTAATCTGATCGCATTTTGTTAATCTATATATTAATATGATAGCGTGTGTGTTATTTATTTATTTTCTGTCTCATGCTTACATCTGAGTCGTTTAATTGTTATGGACTTCCATTTCTTGTAATAAATAATTTTACCAAGAATTCTTCATAAGTTTTGGTTTCGGTTTCGATTATAGCTGTAATCTATTCTTTTTATAAATAATTTTATCAAGAATTCTTGATAAGTTTTCGTTTCAGTTTCGATTATAGCTGAAGGAATTCAAATTATATGTATATACATATATTCTTTTTCATAAGTTTTGGTTTCTGTTTCAATTCAAGCTGATGCAACCAAGTCATATAGGTATATATTTTTTTTAGTTTTAAAATAGCAACTTTATAATATATAAAACGGAATAGAACATTAACTCTATAATAATATATACGAAATCTGCAATAATTAAAATATATTTAAGCATACTTTATGACCGGGCTACGCCAGGCTATGCCGGGCGTCTCTGCTAGCATAGATAAATACTTTTGTAGTTTTAACAAAAGAGCTACAATAATATTAGAAACCTTTTGGCCAAGATCAAAGTGTAGTATCTGTTCTTCAGATGCGGCACTTCCATTTCTCGTTCTCTTTCAGTGGAGGAGAAATCCTTCACGACTGAGACAATTTTTAATTTTTTACCTTTTCTCCACGTTAAAAAACGACCCTGGTGTCTAACTCTGTCCCGTGGGTAGGCATTGTAAATAGGTACAATAATATTAGAAGCATCTCCAGAATGCCAACATCAATATATTACATATGAATGAGTCTGCTGTGGAATTTCCACAGGCCCCGCTAGTTTACCATTAAACCAATAAAAACCATTTTTTTCTTCGTCAGAATCAACCAAAGATATAAAACAAGGAAAAAATTATTGTTGGTGTGGCACCCCTACAAATTCTGACCATGGGCTATTCCTGACGTCATTTCCGATAACCAGTTTTTGCTATCGAATAGTCTGGACCTGAGACTCAGTGAGAGTGAGTCGTAATCTTACTTTGTCCTTTCTAGTTGAGCGGCGTCCCACTCAACCAATATACGTTTCTGTATTTTCTGTTAATATATATTTCATTTCACTGTGTTACGTTATGCTGTAGTTCTTTAGTTTTTAACCGTGTCGTCTATTTATTCTGTTAAATAGAGATTCAAGTTCTTGACGAATGTATATAAGATAATTAGTTGTTTCACACACACAAAAAAAGAATACTTGACGTAAGTTTATAAAAAATGAATGACAATTTATTTTCTGTTCAATTCTTTCCCAATGTGCTAGAGAGAGAGAGAGAGAGAGAGAGAGAGAGAGAGAGAGAGAGAGAGAGAGAGAGAGAGAGAGAGAGAGAGAGAGATGGGGCGTGGTGGAATATTGTGGGTGACACAAAATGACAACTGGTCGTCTCGGTGCCTTTCTCTCTGACTGACTTTTTCCTTGGCTGGCATTTATTTTTATTTACAAAAACTTTAGATAGGAATTACGTTTTTCCATGCCGCATTCCACTGGCCTTTATTAAATTCGTCCAAGGTCAAATTTTAATATGACTGTTTTCAAAACTTGTCAGTTGAAGAATGTTGATTTCAAAGCTTCTGCTCACTTCTTTCAACTGTTATGACTTTTGATGACATTTCTTGGTTTGAAGATTTCCACAATATTTGCGTGTGTGCATCCAGCTCCATATGCGTGTGTGCTCAACCAGCGATAATTCCGGCGTTGCCCAGAATACTATTCAACAACTGTTTCCAAGTCCTCTTGTCCTTCTTTCAACGTTTAAACCACAACAATTATATATTATTTATTTTTACTTCTTTTTAGAATCCTTCATCATTTGTGTATTCATTCTTTTTGTGGATTGTTATCCTCATCTTCATATTTGTTGTTGTTTCACCACGTTTCGACCAAATCATCCTCTGGCAATCTTCAGATGATTAAAATTAAATGAATAAACCAAGAAAAAAAAAGGTTTGAATAGAATGTCAGATTCGAGGAACCGCCCAATGCCATTTGCAAAGATGAAATAAAAAAAAAAAAAGTCCTTTTCTGCCCGACCAATTTTTTCAAAGGAGAACGAATCGCACAATCGAATTCAAGTTATAAATTCAGAACACTGCTGAAGGGTGGGGAAAATACCAGCTGCAAATATGAACCTAGCGGTAAATTGCAGGTGTAAATTCTCACTTGCTATCCAGAATTGCTTTCTGTTTGTGTGTTTGTTTGTTTGTTTTTTAGTATGAAAAGAGTTGCATAGTGATCCTGAAAAAAAAAATAATAACCACTATGGCATGAATATTAAGATAAAGAAAATCCACTTTGGCATCTTTCTTACTTATACACTCTATACGTGAGCAATGTGTTAATTTTTTTTTTTTTTTTACAAAGGAGTCATCACTTATCAAGTCCCAGAGGCCACTCGAGGATAAGGGTTAATAAGTGTGCAGTGATCAATGGAACAATGTCGTAGTAATTGTTAGTAGTGGAAATTTGGTAAATTGCATTACTTAAGGGGAACGGCTCATCAAAAACTTGTTTACGTTAGACTTGAAGACGATCATATTATAGTCAGCCGGAAAGCAGGGAAATGGAAGAGAGTTCCACAAGTGTGCAGTTCTAAGAAAGAAACTTTGTTCATGGAATATATGTTTAAGTTCAGGCACAGATAAAAAGTATGAGAAATTATTGAGAGTGTTTTCAGCTAGACGAGTGTTTCTCGTGAAAGTTTGGCGAAGGTGGGGTCATAGATTGTGAGTGTATGTATATGATTGTATGTCACCACCCGCCACAACCCCAGCAGTTCTCTGGCAATAAGCTTCTACAACGCCACAACTTGCTTGTTTCATCAGGTGTGTGAAGATTCGACAGTCAGAAGACTTACCGAAAAACCTAGCACTAAGTAAAAATATAAAAAAAACGGAAATGAAACCACCAGCCTTGCGGGTGGCAACTTGGAATCTTAGAATCATGCATTCTGGCCTCTCCGACGTCTCAGTGAGAAGTTCTACATATTTTTCTGGCAAAGCCTGGAATCAAATGGTACCAGATTAACATGATCTCAAGTCAGAGTCATCCAATCGCACAGCCTTGCAAGCAAAGATCAAGGACGGCATCAAATTACCAGAAAGGTAGAGAGAAAGGTAATGTGAACAAAAGAGAACCTACGAGAGAGAGGATACAGTCCACCCCTGCCACCCCCACCATTCCTACCGCTGACTATAACTGCAGCATCTGCCAACGTAGCTGCAAATCTAAAATTGGACTATTTAGCCACAGCAGATGCTGCAGTAAACCAAACAAGGTGCAGAATGCCATTGTCACAAGAGACAGAAGGTTGCCAATAATGATTGTATGTATACATGTGTAGATGATCTAGTTTTTTTTTGTTTTTTTTTTTGTTCCATTTTCACCCCAAACAAGGCACAGTATCACTTTGATGTAAAGGGCTACTATCGAGGCCATAAGTTGCAAGGATGCTAAGTAGGGGGTTGAGCAGCAAGATGTCTGTTGACATTACACTTGAACTTCTACATGTTAGTACAGTTGGGAAAGCAGGAACCCGGAAGGGTGTTCCAAAGTCTAGCAGTTCTGGGGGAAAAAACTATTAGAGCAGAAGGCCTTCTTATATCTAGGGATCTTTACTGTGTAGGGGTGGGATTTTGCTGCTTGTCAGGTTTGTTGGGGGTATTTATTCCAATGGGGCACAAGTGCTTGTAGTTCATCAAAGCATTTACCATTAAAATACTTGTAGAACAGGCAGAGGAATGAAACATTTCGTCAATGGGACAAGAGGCTGAAGCCTTGATGACACTTCGGGACCTATAAGGTTGTTGAGTCTCTTTTGAACCCTGTCCAGGAGTGAGAGACTAGTAGCAGATACACCAGCCCAAATGTGACAACAATAATCCATACATAGGCACAATGGTGGCCTTGTAGAAGTACAGGATACTTTCATGTGTAAGTAACTTTCTAGCATGGAAGAGAGAGACCACCTTCTTCGCAGCAGCCTTGGCAATGTTCTCAGTGTATTTGTTCCAACTCATGCTCCCTGTGAACGTTAAGCTGAGGTGTTTGAAAGAAGTACTTTCAGGTAATGCGTGCGTATATACATTTAAATACAGTTCATGATGGAACAATAATATACATAAATACCTTTACAACATAAAGGACAAATAACATTTATTAAGGGTTGCAACATCTAGCTTGTCGGGAACGTATCTTCTCCATCTTTGGTCTTGTTTGACGGGAAGCTACAAAGAAGATTCAACCTAAGAACGACAGAGTCTCGAGTTTTATTTTTGGTAACTTTTTATTAGTGATTTTTCCCTTTTGGAAAGTTGCACATTTGATGCAAGATTATTACATTTGATAGGTGTTGAACGCCTTGCTTCCATGGGTGCTTCAAACCATTCGACCGGTTGGCTCATCAACTCTCTAACTCTCTCCTTCAAGATCTAAACACTAATTTCTATGTATCTCAAAAACAGAATCTCCCTTTCTAAATTACGTCATTAGTAATACGTTTCTAAGATAATCACCTGATGTTTTTACATGTCATGATTTGTAAGTTATCAACTAAATTGTTATGATAACATTTTTAAGTTAGATTCCTAAATTATAATTTGGAATTTTTGAGATGAGGTCTGATTGTTTGTATTACTTGCTTTGATTGAACTATTGTTCTCATTTTGTGTTATTTTTGCAACGGTTCGGTCGATGTAGCCTTTGATCTTTGTCAACCAAATTTTTTTCCACACATACGAAACCACGGCAAAAAAAAAACAAAACAACTCCAAGAATACGAAACCACTTCCAGAGCACAAATAACTCTCAGAATGAGAACAATAATCCGATCAAAACAAGTATTACATTTCTAAATTAATATAAATAAATAGTTATTCTAAATATTCTGAAGCATTTTAGATGACAAAACTTTTTGGCTTGAATAACTAAGAAAAGCACAAGCAGAATATTTTATAGTTGGGTGAAAATAATGGAAGAAAAACGAAAGAACAAAACAGTAAAAATGATTATTTTATTAGAAAAATTCCAGAAAAAAAAATCTTAGATTAAAATTAAAGCCATTTACAGCAATTTTTCACAAACAATTCGTATTGCAAAAAAAAAAAAAAAAAAAAAGTCAAATAAAACTCATTTTTAATAACAGTTCATAGGTAAAGTTCATTATTTTTTGTTTTAATATTTTTTCATAAAAATTTATTTTGGGTGGGAGGGGAGTTCTCATATATTTTTTTTTCGTTAAATGATTGTAGCAATCGATTTTTTTTAATTAATAATTTTTCGACTTTCAAACAAGATAATAAATTTGTTCGAACAAGAAAAAAAGAAAAACTTTTTTTCTTCTTTTCGTTGTTACAATGCAAGTTGTTTGATATTTCTTCAATATTTTTTTTCTTTACAAAAGAATTAAAATATTGACCACGAAAGTTGGTTTTCTTTACAAAGAACTGTAGGTGAACAAAATTTAAAGATTCATTTGTTTAAAAAAAATTGTCATAAATGAAAAAAAAAAAAAAATGTCGTGAATGCAACCCCCCCCCCAAAAAAAATTGTCATAAATGCAAAAAAAAAAAAAAATTGTCGTGAATGCAAAAAAAAACCCCGAAAAATGTTCGTGAATGCAAAAAAAAAAAAAATTGTCGTAAATGCAAAAAAAAAAAAAAAAATTGTCATGAATGCAAAAAATATATTGTTGTAAATGCAAAAACATTTCGTTAATGCAAAAAAACAATTGTCGTAAATGCAAAAAAAAAAAAAATTGTAAATGCAAAAAAAAAAAAATTGTAAATGCAAAAAAAAATTGTTGTGAATACAAAAAATATATTGTCGTAAATGCAAAAAAAAAAAACAAAAAATTGTCGTGAATACAAAAAAGAAATTGTGAATGCAAAAAAATATATTGTCGTAAATGCAAAAAAAAAAATTGTCGTGAATACAAAAAAAAAGAAATTGTCGTGAATGCAAAAAAATATATTGTCGCAAATGCAAAAAAAAACCCAAAAAATTGTTGTGAATACAAAAAAAAATTGTCATGAATGCAAAAAATATATTGTCGTAAATGCAAAAAAAAATTTCGTTAATGCAAAAAAAAACAATTGTCGTGAATGCAAAAAAAAAAAAATTTTTTTTCGCAAATTCAAAAAGAAAATAAATTGTCGCAAAT